>NW_005371949.1:631271-688061 GCF_000412655.1 Myotis brandtii | reverse complement strand
GCTTCTCTGTCTCTGGATCTGTTTTTGTTCATCAGTTTATGTTGTTCATTATATTCTATAAATGAGTGAGATCATGTGATATTTATTGTTCTCTGCTGGCTTATTTCACTTAGCATAATGCTCTCCAGTTCCATCCATGCTGTTGCAAATGGTGAGAATTTCTTCTTTTTTACTGCTGCTTAGTATTCTATTTTGTAGTTGTACCTCAGTTTTTTCTTTTTTAATATATTTTATTGATTTTTTACAGAGAGGAAGGGAGAGAGATAGAGAGTTAGAAACATCGATGAGAGAGAAACATCGATCAGCCGCCTCCTGTACATCTCCCACTGGGGATGTGCCTGCAACCCAGGTACATGCCCTTGACCGGAATCGAACCCAGGACCCTCCAGTCTGCAGGCCGACGCTCTATCCACTGAGCCAAACCGGTTTTGGCGTACCTCAGTTTTTTAATCCACTCACCTGATGATGGGCACTTAGGCTGTTTCCAAAATCTTAGCTATGGTGAATTGTGCTGCTATGAACATAGGGGTGCATATATCCTTTTTGATTGGTGTTTCTAGCTTTTTGGGATATATTCCTAGAAGTGGGATCACTGGGTCAAATGGGAGTTCCATTTTTAACTTTTTGAGGAAACTCCATACTGTCTTCCATAGTGGCTGCACGAGTCTGCATTCCCACCAGCTGTGCACGAGGGTTCCTTTTTCTCCACATCCTCGCCAACACTTGTCCTTTGTTGATTTTTGATGATAGCAGTTCTGACAGGTGTGAGATGGTACCTCATTGTTGTTTTGATTTGCATCTCTCGGATAATTAGTGACTTTGAGCATGTTTTTATATGTCTCTTGGCCTTCCTTTTGTCTTCGTTTGAAAAATATCTATTTAGGTCCGTTGCCCATTTTTTGATTGGGTTGTTTATCTTCCTTTTGTTAAGTTGTATGAGTTCCCTGTAAATGTTGGAGATTAAACCCTTATTGGTGATAACATTGGCAAATATGTTCTCCCATGCAGTGGGCTTTCTTGTTGTTTTGTTGATGGTTTCCTTTGCTATGCAAAAGCTTTTTATTTTGATGTAGTCCCATTTGTTTATGTTCTCTTTAGTTTCCGTTGCCCTAGGAACAGTATCTGAAGAAATTCCTTTAGCATATGTCTGAGATTTTGCTGCCTGTGGATTCCTCTAGTATTTTTATGGTTTCCCGTCTTACGTTTAAGTCCTTTATCCATTTTGAGTTTATTTTTGTGTATGGTATGAGTTGGTGGTCTAGTTTCATCTTTTTGCATGTATCTGTCCAATTTTACCAATACCATTTATTGAAGAGACTATCTTGACTCCATTGTATGTTCATGCCCCCTTTGTCGAATATTAATTGGGCATATTGGTTTGGGTTGATTTCTGGGTTCTCTATTCTATTTCATTGATCTATATGTCTGTTCTTGTGCCAGTACCAGGCTGTTTTGAGAACAGTGGCTTTGTAGTACAGCTTGATATCTGGTATTGAGATTCCCACCTACTTTGTTCTTCTTTTTCAGGATTGCTGTAGCTATTCGGGGTCTTTTTTTTATTGCAGATGAATTTTTGAAAGTTCGTTGTAGGTCTGAATTATGCCATTGGGTATTTTAATGGGGATTGCATTGAATCTATAGATTGCTTTGGGTAGTATGGACATTTTGATGATGTTGATTCTACCAATCCATGAACACGGTATGTTCTTTCATCTGTTTATATCTTTCTCTGTCTCTTTTTTCAGTGTCCTGTAGTTTTTCGCATTCTTAATATTTTTGATACATCTGGAATACTAAGGAATGGCTACACTACTTTTAAACAGATATAGCATTTAGGACATTGCATTGTAATGGACTGTGTGCTACACCTTTTATTTCTGCCTCCTGTATGTTTGTCATGTAATTGGTTCTCAGTGTTAGCTAAATGAGTGCTGAATAATTCTAATACTGAATCATCTACTTTATAGTCATCTTTTTTTTTTTCCTTCAGGGTTGTTCTTTGCCTCATTTCCCGGCCCCCCCCCCCCCACCCCTTTTTCTGATTTCTCAGTTTAAGAAGACTGTAGATTTCTGGAAAGACATTTTTGCTCTAAAAATTGAAAAAAAATATTTTACAAGTTCAGAATCCAGAACTCAGAATAAGGTTATACTTACAAGGGGGAGTCTTACAAAGTGCTTTCATCTATGAGACAGTCTAAAGACACAGGCACCAATGTTAGTTTTGTAGTAGAAGTAGAGTGCTTATGAAAAGAGAAATAAGTGAGATATTTTTCATGATTTCTTTAGACCTGTGGCTAGAGTTGGGCATTTGTTTCTTTTTCAAATATGAAGCATTTTCTTTCATCTTCTCTGTCTCTATTAGTTACTCTTCTCCTAAGTATCTGAGATGTAGGATTTTGTGGATTTGGTCATTTTATTTTACAGAAAAGTCATTTAAGAGAAGCTTTGAAGCAAGGTCAAACAATGGGACTTCTGGTAGCCATTCCCAAGCACTGCATGTTGCACCTGGACATACTTGGAACCAGGAAGGGCCTCGATGTGATTTCGATGAGTAATTAATTTGAATCAAAGCAAGCAAGAAGCAAGTAAATTTGACTTCAGTGATTATGATTTCATTTGATTAAATCTCTAGTTTTGATTACATGTATCAGTGAGAACATGCTTTAAATGCACACAACTATTAAATACTGAAGGATATGAATAGGATGAACCTGAGATATATAGAAGAAATTTCACTATTCCTCAACTAGAATATACCCCCTGCAGTTTTACTGAAATATTTTTAGAACAAAGGGGAGGAATTAATTCTTTACATATGGGAGTTACTGCACCAGTTGTTAACTAAAATATACAATTTATTATCATGGAAGGTAGTACTGATCCCAAATCTATGTACTCTCTAATAGGTCTACATAAATTAATGGATGATGGCCTCATATGTCAGGTGAGTTAGTCAAGGCAGTAATGTCTATAGCTCTTTTGTAAATGTGAAGTTGGACAGCTGTCCTGACTGTATATTGCCCTTTGGTTATAGTCTCTAGAGAAGGGGACTTGCTAAATGGGCCAGAGGTCTTGATATTACATTTTATTTATTTATTTAGGATACAACGTTTCCTTTAATTATTTTTGGGGGGAAGGGATTCCACACTTATACTCAGTTAAGAGAAACATTTTGATCAGTACAGAGGTCTTTTCTTAAACACTTATCATGCCATTGATGCATAGGGAAGGGTCCCAGCAGCTCAGGCTCCTCTCCATTGGTTCTCACAAAGTGTGCTTCCCTGTGGGGAGCAGGCAGATGCTTCAATGGAACCCAGGTAATTTCTCTTGGGCCATTTCTGATCATATCTCAGCTCTTAGAGTGCTTTATATGCTCCATCTGTACACTAACTCTCTTGGCAAGAAGCTTGCCCTTAACTTGTTTGTTCATAACAATGCCTACCACATGCTGGGTGACACTGTAGACTCTCAGTGTTGCCGTGGTAACATTGTAGGGCATTCCTTTTCGAACAGAGCCCGTTCCCTTGATGTCCACAATGTCCCCTTTCTTGTAGATTTGCATGTATGTGGCCAAAGGAACAACTCCATGTTTTCTAAAAGGCCTACAGAACACAGTGGGCGCCTCTCCTCTTTCCCTTTGTGTTAGGCATTTTAGCGAGTCACTGGAAGATTGTGGTTCTGCTACATTTCTTCCTTTTTTTAAAAAAAATCTCACCTGAGGTTATGTTTATTGATTTTTTTTTTTTTTTTAGAGAGAGGAAGGGGGGAGAGAGAGAGAAACATTAATCCGTTGCCTGGCACACACCCTGACAGGGATCAAAAGAGAGGAAGGGTGGAGAAGGGAGGGAGGGAGGGAGAGAGAGAGAGAAAGAGAGAGACAGACAGACATTGATGGGGAAGGGAGAGAGAGAAAGAGAAACATTGATGTGTGAGAGAAACATCAATCTGGGGATTGAACCCACAACCTAGGTATGTGCCCTGATTGGGAATCAACCCTAAAACCTTTGGGTGCATGGGACAATGCTCCAACCAACTGAGCAACCTGGCCAGCACTCAATATTACATTTCTTAAATCTTTGTTTTTTATTTGTCAGAGTAAAAAAAAGAAACCTGCTTTTCATTTCTCTTGTTTTACATACTACAGCAGGTTCAAATTAGAGATTGAACCGGTTAAGGGAACAATAGATAAAGTCAATTTCATGGGTTATTATTGATAACATTATTTACGCATCAGCCTTCATGCTGCATCAAAGCCCACTTCTGTATTTGGCAGATAGTGGGAGCTGCCTTAGGTCTTGTCATTTTGTGTACTTGTTGGTGTCATAATACAAAAGGTAGTCTGAGATCAAACTGACACTGTATCATTTTCATTGTGGACACACACAAACAAATAGTTGTGTCAAATGAAATTTGCAGCCTGATTTAGGAATGGGCACATATTAAATGCCCAAGAAATTTAATGAGTAAATAAATGAGTAAAAGATGCAAATAAGATAATTTTTAGTAAGAGGACTCTATGTTGACTATTTTTTAAATCTCAGCACTGCTTACAGTGTGTGTGTGTGTGTGTGTGTGTGTGTGTGTGTGTGTTGGGGGGTTTAAGGATCAGCCCCACCAAAGTCACTTGAGAGTTAGAAATGCAACCCTGTGGGGGAAGGGATGATTGAATTGGAATTTGTGGGTGCAGAGCCCACAGGAATTACGCTTGAGATTATTTTTATGTATGCCCAAGTTTGCAAACACTCTTTATAACCACAGACATCACAGAGTTTGCAGTTTTGTAGCTTTTATGCTTTTCAAAGCAGTCTGCCATCTGGTGTCTCACCTGAGTGAGCCTCACTCCTGGCCTCATCACAGGTGGGGGCATTATTATTAATCCCAGATTTACCCAGGGAAATGTGAAAGCTGAAATAATTTGACAGCTCACAAAGCTTGGTGGCAGTGGAATTAAGAGTAGAAGTTGTTTCTTTCCACCGTGTAAGTTTGCTTCCTGGCTCATGTAAAAATGACATTCCTGACTCATTTCCTGGGCTTGATTTAGTTTTTCCTCTGGACAAGGGTACAATCTGCACTGATATATTCATTCTCCCACCCACACCCCCCAATAGCAATCAATGGCAGGACTCTCCAAGATAGCTGGAGTAGCTGGATGCGTTAAAAAGTCTGTTCAGCAGCCACAGAGTAAATGGATCATAATTAGTTCACTTGAGAATCAAACAAACCTTGTACATTCTTGTACTAAAACTAATATACAACTAAGTAATAAGAATATTCCCCTAAATTCTTAACTTTTGTTATCTCTAAGAAGTGGATTTATGGATAATTTTTCTAATGTTGCATATGAAGAAATACTATTTTTGGAATGGAGGAAAGCCCCCCCCCCCCCTCCACCCTGCTTTATTGATATATAAAGGACATATAACATTGTGTAAGTTTAAGGTGTACAGTGTGTTAACTTGATACACTTACATATTGCAAAATGATTACCACCATAGGATTAGCTAACACCTGCATTACATCACATGATTACCATTTCTTTTTTGTGGCAAGAATATTTAAGATCTCTTAGCAACTTTAAGTATATAATACAGAATTATTAACTATAACCACTATGCTGTTCATTAGATCTCCAGAACTTATTCATCATAGAGTTGGAAGTTGGTACTCTCTGTCCACCACCTCCCCATTTCCTCCACTCCACTAGTCCCTGGCAACCGCGATTCTTCTTTTTTTTTTTTTTAGATTCCGCATTTAAGGGATATCATATAGTGTTTGTCTTTCTATGACCTATTTCACTTAAGCATAATGCCCTCGTGGTCGTAAACAGTAACACATTGTTCTTTCTCATGGCTGAATCATATTACGTTATATACAGTACTAGAGGCCCAGTGCACGAAATTCGTGCACGGGTAGGTCCCTAGTTGCTACTGGCTGCCGGCTGGGGCCTTCCTTCATTCTTTGCTGCCTCCTGGTGGTCAGCACGTGTCATAACGAGTGATCGAACTCCTGGTTGGTCGAACTCCCGAGAGGACACTTTGCATATTAGGCTTTTATATGTATAGATATGCCACATGTTCTTTACCCATTCCTCTGTTGATAGACACTTAGGTTGTTTTCTTATTTTGGCTATTGTAAGCGATGCTACAGTGAACATGGGAGGGCAGATAACTCTTTTGAGATCCTGTTTTTATTGCCTTTGGATGTACACCAGAAGTGGGATTACTGGATTATTTAATAGTTCTATTTTTTTCTTTTTTGAGGAAGCTCCATACTATTTTTCATATTGGTTGCACCAGTTTACATTTCTACCTAACAGTGCACAAGGTATCCTTGCCAGCACCTATTTCTTGCCTTTGATGATAGCCATTCTAATGTGTGAGGTGATATCTCATTGTGGTTTTAATTTGTATTTCTCTGATGATTAGTCATGTTGGACATCTTCTCATGTACCTTTTGGCCATTTGCATGTCTTCTTTGGAAAAATGTGTATTTAAGTTCCTCTGTTTACTTAAAAATTGGATTGTGATGCTTTTGTTTTTGATTTGTGTTAGTTTTTTACATATTGGATTATTAACCCCTTATCAGATATATGACTTGCAATTTTGTTCTCACATTCCATAGGTTGCTTTTCATTTCATTGATGCGTTTCTTTTGCTCTGCAAAAGCTTTTTAATTTGATATAGCCCCACTCATTTGTTTTTTCTTTTGTTACTTTTGCTTTTGTTGTCAAATCCAAAATATTGTTGCCAAAACTGATATCAAGTAGATTACCCCTATGTTTTCTTCTAAGATTTTATGGTTTCAGCTCTTATATTGAAGTCTTTAATTCATTTTGAGTTGATTTTGTGTATGGTGTAAGAATAACGGTCCAGATTCAGTCTTTTGCATGTGGTTGTCCAGTTTTCCCAATACCTTTTATTGAAGGGATTATCGAAAGGCTGATGAAAGAATGATACTAAAACTTTAGTGAAAAGCAAGGGGGCCTGGGTTTATTGTGTAACTGTAGTCATTAATTTGCTACATGTTAGAATGAGAAATTCTTTTGCAGTCATCCCTCCAGAATTCAGAAACTGAGCAGGAGAGGCTGACTTGGCCAGCAGGGAAGGGACACAGGAAGGAAATGACTGGTGCCAGGACCCAGTTTAGTCTTCCTTTTATTTTTTACTGTGTTTCAGTCTATGCTGCTAATAGTTTTATCCTGTTCTTTTCATAGTGCAGATGGAGAGTTAGTCAGCACTTCTCAAATAGTAACTTCTTTGTACATGAAGATTGTTATTAATAAGTGGGAGAACTTATTTCTACCCCTTAATAGTAGGTATTAGATAACCTTAAAGATGTCTTGTTTGAAATGAAAAATATTAGCTTAGCCATGCTTATTAGGAAAATGTGTATGTGAGATATAGGCATGTAACACTAAGACCATTTGGGTATGAAATAATTGATCATCAGTTTCTTCTATTTTTAAAAAAATACATTTTTATTGATTTCAGAGAGGTAGAGAGAGGGAGAGACAGATAGAAACGTCAATGATGAGAGAGAATCATTGGTTGACTGCCTCCTGCATGCCCCCTACTGGGGATCGAGCCCAGAACCCGGGCATGTGCCCTGACCAGGAATCAAACTATGACCTCCTGTTTCATAGGTTGATGCTCAACCACTGAGCCATGCTGGTTGGGCAGATGATCAGTTTCTTTTAATTTCTTGTATAAAAGCTAAGATCTGATTTCAGTATTTTCCCATCGTTCTGAGTATAATAGTAGCAGGGAAATAGATATTGTGGTTATTGCCTTGGTCTGTCAGTGTGGAAATGTAGACCCCTCATACTAGGGCCTCAGCAGAGAAGTAGCAGAACAGAACTGATTTTCTCTCGTGTGTGTGTCTTTGTTTCGTGACCAAGTAAGGCAGTCTCTTGGCTGCAAACATGGGTTTTCCAGCCAAATAACTAATTCAAGGTTTCCTGGGTGTTAAATTTAGAACCAGATAGTCGTATCTCACCTTAAAAATTAAACATTTTTCACAGCTTGATGATAGAGCTTTATATCATAAGCATTTCTTTTCTTGTGCAGTTGTGACTGTTCCTTAAAAACTTCTTCTTCTTACCCCTTTGCCTTTTTTCCTGGTGTCACTTGAAGGTGAGACACAAAGGATTAGCTGTGGGTAGGAAGTTAGTAGAAGAACTGGGAGTGAAGAGGTAGAAGTAAAAGAATTTGGTGGTTGATTGGATTGGAGGGAGGAGGGGGGATGATTTGCTGGGACAAGTGATGCCATTCATTAGGGAACATGGAGAAGTAGGTTTGAGGAAGAATGTGACGAGTTCCATTGAAGACCTGCTGTTTGAAGTCGACAGCGCAGGGGAGCGATCTGGCCCGAAGATGTTTGGGAGTTTTAGCAGGGGGATAACTGAGGACGGAGTGGTCAGTGAGCTCACTCAGAGCATGAGGATAAGAAGAGTTCACAGCATTTAAGGGAGCATTCCTGAGAGCTGGGAGGGAAGCAGAGAGTGCAGTTCTGTGGAGCGTGGGGAAGGCAGTGTCTGTGGGAGTGAGAGGTCAATAGAAGCAAGCGCTACACCCATTTGAGTAAGGACTGAAGGGAGCCTGTCAGATTGAGTAAAATGATTATCTGAAATTTAGCAAGACTTTCTTAGTAGAATACTGAAGGGCTGAACACTGGTTTGCAGTGAGGAAGTAAAGGCAGTATAGACCGCTGTCTTTCTAGGCCTGTTTTTCCTGGCATCCTAGAGTACTTATATCTCTATGGCCTCTTGTCAATTGCTTCCTTTTTCCCTAACACTCCTAAAAAGGAACATTCTCCAAAAGTGAGTCCTTTGTTCTCTTCTTACCTCTGAGCTTTGGTTTTCTTGTCTGTAAAATGAGGCTACAAGTGGGACAGCAGGTCCTGGAACAACTTTGTTTCGTTTAAATTGCTTTTGTTACAGTGTTAATGAGATGCCATAGGAATTAACTCTGGATTATATCAGTGGCCTGTGGTATAACTGGTTTCATTACATGTCATTTTGCTTAAAATTTCAGAACCTATCAATGAAGTTAAGTGAGGACTTACCTGTATCATCCTCACAGGGTTGTCCCAAGGATTAGATGAGCTAATCCACATCAAGCACTGCACACTCTGCCTGGCGTGTGTGATCAGTGAGGCTGTTGTGGACGTTGAAGTGGTGTCTTTGTAGTTGTCCTCATTCCAGTCTTGGTCATCACCATCTTCCTCCTCCTTCTCTCCCTCCTCCTCCTCCTCTCCCTCCTCCTCGGCCTCCGCGTCCACCTTCCCGAGCCTCCTCCCGGGGATCCTCCTTAACCCAGCCTTACTGTTTCATGGATCTCTTCTGTTCAGACAGCTTTAGCTGCCAGCCCCAGGCAGAGTTCTTCTAGTACTGCTGCCCTACATTGCTCATTCTTTTACTCTTTTTCTTTTCTGTTAGTCCTTACCCGAGGATACTTTTCTGTTGATTTTTAGAGACAGTGGAAGGGAGCGGGAGAGACACACAGAATTATTGATGTGAGAGAGACACTTCCATTGGTTACCTCCTGAATGCACCCTGACCAAGGCCAAGGAGTGAGCCTGCAACCAAGGTCCATGCCCTTGATTGGAATCGAACCTGGACCCTTCAGTTCCCAGGCCGATGCTCCATCCACTGAGACTAACCAGCTAGGGTAGCTCATTCTTTTACTCTTGATTTGGGCATCCACAAACTTTGACTGAATGCTTTCCCCATTCTGGGCACTGGGCCATGTGTTAGCATAAAGGAAGCATAAAACAGGGACTCTGTCCTCACTTTCTGGTCCAGGAGGCTATGATGTTACTGTTTTGTCACTTTTTGCAGTCCACTGTGATCACCTGGTTTTTTTTTGGAGTGGTTATAGAATCACAGAGGAATAGAGGCACTGGCTCTTATTCTGTGAATTAGGCCTTCTTAAGTTATAGGTGACAGGACCCCAACTCCACTGAATTCAATTGAAGAGGCAGTTTCATTGGAACGATACTGGTGTATCTTAAAACATAAGCAGGACTTCACTAACCATGCCGAGGGATGGCAGAGGTGCAGGTGGGCCAGAAACATCTGGATTGTCTCCTGTATCTGCCTTTATAAATTTTCTGTAGATGGTAACTATTAAAGGTACATGCATAACAGTTTACTATTATTTTGAGTTTGTTGTTTTATTATACTTGCATATCATTTTGCATTTAATGCAATTAACTTGTGATTAGGGAATTTGTGTTTGAGGAACCTGAGAGCTGGAAAAATCCCCGACTCGTCCTCAGAGTCCTGTTGGCAAGTCTCGGTGTCTGACAGTCCTCCATACTGGTATTCATTCCACTTGGCGGCCCCAGGATTAATATTTCCTTTCACCTCCTGTGATGTTGTATTCATATTATAGCATACTGTTTTCTGACTCTGCAAATAACCTGTGTGTGTGTGTGAATGTGTTATTTTCAACAAAAGATAGAAATCACAATTAGTTGAAATTCTAATATCTAAGGTTCTTAGGCTTATTCCCATAGGAGGTTTTCTCTTATTCAGTTCACTTTAAGGATTTATCCAGTAATTTAATGATTCTGCTTGCTCTATTGTCTTTTAGATCAGTGGTGAAAACCTTGAACCTAACAGGACTTAAGCAACTGAGCTAACTGCACTGTAATGTTTTATTTCTTCTTTTATTTGCTTAATATTTTGTGGTGGTAGTGGTGCAGGGAATGATTTTCATAGGGTTCTGTGTTTTTAGTTCGTCCTGAGTGTTTGCAGCGAAAAGTAAACCCATGTTTTCTCAGTCTGGCTTTGTATGGGCATTCGAATGTATATGGATATTAACAACATATTTCTGTGCATTTCCAGTAGCTTTACATAGGGCCAGACTAGTGCAGATTCATGTTCAGTTTGTGTGAATGAGTCCTAATCTCTCTCGCTCTTTGATGCATCGGGGGAGTCTTCTTACTTTCTCTCTTTCTTCTTTAAGGAGCATATGCTGGCTGCGAAGTGTGTGCTTGAGTTTGGTTTCTTTTTATTGTCGGCCATTCACTTGCCCTCTGCTGAGTTGAGCTCCCAGTGCTGCTCTGAAACCCCTTTGCCGAGGTCGCTGGGAATGGTGGGTTGTCACCATCTCTCTTTACCTTACCTGCCTTCGGTAGCCTTTGACTCTGCTGTGGCACTCTCTTCTCCTTTGTCCTCTAACATTTTCTTTCCTGGCTTCCTCCTCCCCAGCTACTTCATAACCGCCTTCCCAGTGCTGCTGTTTCAGGACTGCTGGCTCTGGACCTTGCTTTTCTTTTTTCTTACTCTGCACCTTGTCCCTGTGTGATCTCATTCTTTCAAATATTTCTCGCTTTTTAAATTTCCAATATTAGTCTCTCTCCTGAGCTCTGGACTTGCCTATCCAAGTACCTAATTACATAACATATTAAATGTAACATATCCAGATTTAAGCCCAACATCACTCCTTCCAAATTTCTATCCTAATTCATTCTCATATTTTCTCTCTCTCTCTCTCTCTCTCTCTCGTCTTCCCGAGTTGCTTAAGCCAGAAACCCAGGCAGAGGGATGCTGGCTCCCTCTCTGTAATATTGTAGCCTCTCACCTTGACTAGTTCTATTCATTTTCTGCTTTGATCCTTCTAGCAGTTCTGTGAGGCTCCTGGAACAGGTATTAATTAATACTTGGGTTTTACAGATGGAACCCTTGGAGAAGTTGAGAGGTTTTGTTTCATAATTAAAGGGTTAGGAGTGATCAATCCTGGGAAAGAATGTGAATCTTTTGTTTCTTACAGATTACTTACATTAGGAGGAAAAACAAACAAAAACCAAGCGAACTTAAGGAGGACTGCCCAGTATCCCAAGGTAGTGGGAATCTGAAGGGGTCAGCTTTCACTGTGCTTCACTTTTTGAGGCATCGGATGGATTCTGTTCTCCACTGTTCCATGTATTTTCCTTTCACTGCAGCGGGGGAGGGTGTAGGACCCTCACTGTCCTCACTGATGGTTTTTAAAAATGAGATATATTGAGGTATAATTCACCTGCTATACAATTCACTGAAAGTATGCAATTCGGTGGTTTTCAGGTTATTCACAGGATTGTGCAACTATCACCACTGTCTAGTTCTGGAACACTTTTGTCTCCCCACCCAAAACAAATCCCATATGGTTTGGCAGTCAGTTCTCACCCACCTAAGTAACCACTCATGTATTTTCTGTCTCTATAAATTTGCCCATTCTGGATACTTTACATAAATATAATTATACAATATGTAGTTTTCTGTGAGTTTTTTCACAGCATATTTTAAGGTTCATCCATGTTGTAGCATGTGTCTATACTTCATTTCCTTTTATAGCCAAACTAGAGGCCCGATGCACGAAATTTGCAAGAGTAGGCCTTCACAGCCCTGGCCTAGGCTGCCTTGCAGCCCCGTGGCCCCACCCACTGGTCATTCTGCTGTCCGGTCTAATTAGCATATTAGCTCTTTATTATATAGGACTAGAGGCCTGGTGCATGAAATTTTTGCACGGGGGGTTGAGGAGGGGTCCCTCAGCCCGACCTGCAACCTCTCCAATCCGGGAGCCCTCAGGGGATGTCCTACTGACAGCTTAGGCCCGCTTCCCATGGTTCTCTGCTGTCTGCGGGCCCACTTGGCCGCTCCTGGGTTGCCGCGGGCGACGGCCAAGTAGGCCCTGCTCTCAGCAGCTGCCCCCTGGGACTGGAGGACTCCAGCGGGGCTGAGAGGACTGGGCGCCACCATCTTGTGGCTATGGGCGCTGCCATATTTGTGTTGGAATGACGGTTAATTTGCATAGCACTCTTATTAGATAGGATGGCTAATGATGTTGAACATCTTTTTGTTTGTTCATTGATCATATATTTTTTTTGAGAAGATAGATACAAATGCGCTGTCCATTTTTAAGTTTGATTATTTGTCTTTTTATTAAAAGTTGTAAGAATTCCTTAGATATTCTAAATACAAATCCTTTATCAGATACGTGCTTTGCAAATATTTTCTCCCATTCTGTGGGTTGTCTTTTACTTTCTCGAGGGTATTGTTTGTAGCACAAACGTTTCTAATTTTGTTGTTGGAGCCACAGGTTTTATTACTGTTGCCTTGATTGTGTGATAATAAGGCAGAGGAGAGCGTCCCTCTCTTTGAAGTGGCTGGATGTTTCTGAGGAGGCAGATGTACAGGTGGCAGCTCACCCCTTCACCTGTCTCTTCCCCCTTACTCTTCCCCATGCAGTGTTCCCGTGCTGTGATGGTCTGTCTTGGCCTTGATCCCTCAGGAGTGACAGAGCTGGCACTTGTCAGCATTCTATCAAGGGATTGCTGCTTCTGTGATGTTCATAGACACTATGGATCTCACTTTTCACCTCACTTCCCTGCTAGGTCTCTTCCACACAGAGCACTGCCCCTGGTGGCTGAGTTGGCCTTGTGCTTGAGTGGCAGCCATGGTGTGCAGCCACGAGCTTGTGGCCCTGGACAGAGCCAGGCAGCAGCGCCTTCCTTTCAGAGAGGCCCTTCTCTTCAGTGCTTCTGCTTCATTGCTGCTCTGCAGGCTTATGCCTAGGCCTTCATGCCATTGGGAAGGTGGATGCCAGTGCCGCTGGTGTCTGAATGTCATGGATCAGTATGATTTCCAAAAATGTTGGAGGTTAACATAAGGTCATTAAGTTTTAATTTTGTCAAGTAGGGACATTTGAGAGAAAGGACCAGATTTTCCTGTCAGGAGAGTATAAAAAATATCAAATTAAATATATTTACCTTTGTGAAAAGTCAATATATGGTCCTATTTTCCTTATTTTGTTATACGTACTGAAAAATACATTATGGTCTGTGGATTGATATTTGGGAACCACAGGCTTACATAGTCGGCATAAATCTTTATTTGAAAAGTGGACCATCCCTTAATCAAGTACTTATTCTGTGTCATGCCAGATACCAGTTTTATACAGATTATGTCTTACACTTAATGAACTATTTTGGCTAAGTTAGACAATCTTCTGTACTTTGTCCCTTTCTCTGTTGATAGCACAGATGAGAAAGAATAATTGTTTTAGATATATGTGTGTGTAAATGTGAATTGACCTTTAAAAGATTTTAAAAATCACCATTCAAAAGATAGGATGGCCCTTATTTACAAATACAGTGTATAAATTCTGTATTATGTATATTCTAGATTGGGAGTAGTACATAAATTTTTATTGATTCTGTCTCATCTAAATTAAAATGTCAAATGCATGTTAGGGTTTTATCATAAGACAGTTATTGGCCATCACATTGGCACATTAATTATAATAATTGGGCAGTAAAGAAGCCAGAGGAATAGATAATATGCTGTATGTTTTGATGAGATTGTAGCCATAACCTCTTATTTATGGTAATGGGATCTTATTAATTGACCCTGCTGACAAGCTCTTTTGCTTTCCTTTTCTCCTTTCCAGGTTGGTTTATAAATCTATTTAGGAACTATGAACTGAGAGCCACACAATATGCAATAAGTATATTCCAGATTTTCATGGTATACACATTGAATTCATTCAGCACAATTTGCTGATCCCTGCTAAGTATACAGAGATGTATAAAGCAGTGCCCACACTGGAAGACTAACAGTGGAGCAGGGAGGTAGAGTGTCTGTGTATAAATGAATGGGAACCGCATTGTTTGGGTCATATATGGGAGCCACACTTGGTTAAGTTCCTTAGAAGTGGGATACAATGATATACAAGTTGAGAGGAGGAAAAATTCCCAGCCCATGTGGTCAGTGAAGCTGTGAGTCTTAGTGGTAGAGGAATCCCTTTGCTTACATGCACAAAGCTCCGCCCTGTCCCTGAACAGACATCTGCGTTCTAGAACTAGAGTCAGAGGTAGGTGGCAGATGCACTGACGTGGAAATCAATGTTTGTTCTAGTCCCAGCTGCCTTGCAACCCCATTTTGTGTCCTTGAGTATATAAAATTGATTTAATAATATGTGTCCAGCATTTCTCACCATGAAAAATGAGATAATGCGGATGAATAAGCTGCTCCCTGTGGTGAAAGTCAGATTGCTTGGCAGGTGTGTATTTTTTTTCAGGCAACTTACACCATGCATTTGAATGGTAGTAAGCACAGCTTTCCACGTCTGAAAGGATTAGTATCCTTACCAAAGCGCCCAATTTATTGCTAGGGAATAGCATATTCCGTGTGACATCTGAACTGGCTGAAAAAGTACCTGAATTCCTTGGAGAAACTGCTTATAAGAATACAGAGCAGTACTGTTGTAATCACTAAAATATGTTCAAAATGAAACAAATGTTTATGGAGCTGCTACTGCTGGTTTAGGGACCTGACAGTTGGTTTTTAAATTTTTACATTATTTCTTTTTTATAGTAGAGAAAACAGGCTTAGATATGTTTTCAAGTTTCTTAGATCATACAGCTGTTTGAAATCAAACCTGCTGAAATGTGCTGTTTACATTGTCACTAGTTTGTCGGTTTTCTTGCAGGCCAGTGTAACCCTCTTTGGTATATATGTTTTAATGTTATTTACTTGTTTGATTTCTTGGCTAGGTTACTTCTGGAGCTGCTGGAGTTGCTGTTTGACAAGTTTAATGCTGTAGCCACTGCACACTCTGTGGTCCTGGGATACCTGCAGGACACCGTCGTGGCCCCACTGCCTCAGCAGGAAGATGTCAAACTGTACGACATGGCAGATGTGTGGGTGAAGATCCAGGATGTCCTCCAGGTAAGTCCTTTTACAAAGGCTGCCGCCTCGTCAGAGTAACAGGTTAAGACCACAACACACAAATCAGCAACCTAAAACCTTCCCTTAGTCATAAGCAGTGAGACAGGAATGTTTCTGTCTGAAGATGATGCTGTTGATCTCATGAACTTCTATCATCTTCAGAGATCTTTTAACAAACTTCTTTTACTAGACTTTAAAATGAGAAGATGCCATTACCTAGTAATCAAGGATGGTGCAGTATTTGGATTTTTGTTGAAAGGTACTTTACTTCACTGGAATTAGTCATATGTCAAAGTAATCAGTATAAAAATGTTCTTAAACACTATTTTATAAACTTATATATAGCTTAAGTTTATGACGATTTTCCTACAGTTAATTCTTGTATATATTAGGGTAAATGACAGGTCAAGAGCTTATTTTGAGATGAGAATGAATCTATAAGTATAAATGTATCATTTTGATTGATTTGGTTAAGATTGGAGAAATGATATTACTGTTTGGTATGATGCTGCAGAGATGGTATTTAGAAATTTTATTATATTTTCTCTCCATGCTTCAGGAAAACAGATTTGATTTGGCCAGCTGAAAATTTGAAATACAATTAAGAGTCAGCTGAAACAAATTTGACATCATTAAATAGAAATGTCTTGGTTGAGCAGTACCTACTAATATGGAAAAAAATTAAGAATATGTAGGGAATTGAAAAATATAACTGTGTAGGAATGAAATTACTTGCATGGCAAATAGGAGTCTTACAGGACTAAATAAATCATGAAGGGAAATTGTAGTTATTTTTGACACTATATACATGTTCCTGGTGGGTTGAATGATTAATTCTTGGTTATTCATTCATTAGACATTTTTTTGGCTTAAGTCTGTGTGCTTTATTGATGGTGTTGTAGAAAGAATATGGATTGCAACTATATTCTCTGAGTTCTTTTTGCCACTCTGTCAATTACTGTATGCCCATAGTAGGTACTTGGCGAATATTTTTGTATTGAATAAAATATCTTTATTGTTAAGAAGCTGGTTATTTAATTTTTCATAAATTAGTTTGCCTGTCGGAGGTTTGCTAATCTGAGGTATAATGCTTAAAGTAAGTTGTGTTAAGTTAGGCCCTAGAACAAAACTAAAATTGTAAAATAGATGTATAGGTAAAAAGTTAGTAAAGGAAAAAATTGAATAGTGAATAAATATTTGAGTAATCCAAAAGAAAGCAGGAGAGGAAGAATAAAAAATAAAGGAAGCCCTAGATGGTTTTGCTCAGTGGATAGAGCGTTGGCCTGCGGACCGAAGGGTCCTGGGCACGATTCCAGTCAAGGGCATGTACCTCGGTTGCAGGCTCCTCTCCGGCCCGGGCCCTGGTCGGGCTCATACAGGAGACAACCAATTGATGTGTTTCTCTCACATTGATGTTTCTCTCTGTCTTTCCCTCTCTCTTCAACTCTCTTTAAAAATCAATGGAAAAATATCCTCAGATGAGGATTAAAATAATAAATCAATCAAAGAACAAAGCAAAGGTAGGATGAATAGGAAACAAATAGCAAAGATGTTAGACTTATACCAATCATATAAATAATTATGTTAAATGTAAATGAGCTAACCACTTCAATTAAAAAGCAGAGTTTATCATATGGTTTAAAAACAGTAAGAACAACAATAACAACAAAAAAATAAGACTCAATCATGATATTTATGTAGTGCATTTCATGTCACTTTATTACTTTTAAATTTTTAAATAATTTCAAACTTTTAGAAAGGTTGTAACAATAAGAATAATACAGTAGGCATCCATATACCTTTTTATTCTGATTCAAGTATTGTTAACATTTTGTTACATTATCAATTGTTTTGTCTATGTACATATGTAGTTAGGTACGTACACAAATTTTTTTCTTTGAACAGTTTGACTGTAAGTTGTCAGAATGTGTATATTCTAGTTTTGTTAGTTGACCCAATAATGATTTGCTTGGCATTTTTTAACTTGAATTTATTGGGGTGACATTGGTTAATAAAATTATGTAGGTTTCAGATGTACAATTCTATAATACATCATCTGTATATTGTATTGTGTATTCCCCATCCTAAGTCAAGTCTCCTTCTTTCACCATTCCCCCCCCCTCTTTACTCTTTACTCTTTTCTGTATCACCCCCTTCCCCTTTGATACTCACTGTACTGTTGTCTAAATCTATGTGTTAGTGTTTTGTTTTGTTTTTTCCTTAATCCCTTTGCCTTTTTCACCCAGCCCTCCAATCTCCCTCTCCTCTGACAGCTGTCAGTCTATTCTCTGTATCTATGAGTTAGTTTCTGTTTTGTTTGTTAGTGTATTTTGTTCATTAGATTCAACATATAATTGTAATCATATGGTTCTTGTCTTTCTCTGATTGGCTTATTTCAGTTTTTTTTTTCTTCTTCAGTAGACAGTCCAGTCTAAGGTTAGATATTGCATTTACTTTTCATGTCTCTTTAGTTTAATTTAAGCTTGAACATTTCCATTGCCTTTCTTTACTTTTTTTTACCAGTGGCATTTTGAAGAATATATCTCCATCTTTTTTTTTATTTTATTTTTTAAATATATTTTATTGATTTTTTACAGAGAGGAAGGGAGAGAGATAGAGAGTTAGAAACAGAAACGATGAGAGAGGAGAAGCATCGATCAGCTGCCTCCTGCACACCCCCTACTGGGAATGTGCCTGCAACCAAGGTACATGCCCTTGACCGGAATCGAACCTGGGACCCTTCAGTCCCCAGCCCGACGCTCTATCCAGTGAGCCAAACCAGCTAGGGCAATATATCTCCATCTTTTAATAGAAGTTTCTCATTTTGGGTTTGAGAGATACACTTTTAATATAAATTCTAGATAGATTAAAAGTATACAAACAGAAAGAGATATGCTATGAAATACTAATAATAATTTTTATTATGGAAACCATTGGAATATATAATATTAAAAGGAATTACTTGTATCATAGTACTTATGGCATTTAAAACCTGAATACAATAGTATGTTATGTACTATGTAATCCTACTCTCATAAGGTAACAAAATACTTTATGAGTAAGTTTTTTTGATCTGATATTTGACTAAGACTAATGTTCTAAATTCAAAACAATGCTTACATCTTGTAGGATTCTATTT
This sequence comes from Myotis brandtii, assembly GCF_000412655.1. Classification (NCBI taxonomy): domain Eukaryota; kingdom Metazoa; phylum Chordata; class Mammalia; order Chiroptera; family Vespertilionidae; genus Myotis; species Myotis brandtii. The sequence continues at coordinate 669,210 of NW_005371949.1, read as the reverse complement.
GTAATACTATCACAAAGAATTAATTATGGTTATGAACAAAGTAAGATATGCCTTATTTAGCTTTACTTACTTTGAATTTGTCAAATGTATATAATTCCTACATTTTGGAAAAAAAACCCTATTATCTCACATTAACGACATTTATAATAAACTGAGGAACTTTAAGTTCTATCAGACATCAATTTGAAATGTAAAAATGGTTAAAAATATGTTTCTGGCTTATTAAATGAGTTATAATTTTCATACATGGTTTTTAGAGAGTGATTTAGAGATCCTGTCTTCATATTATGGAATGGTTTATTTATTTAAACAGCTTTATTGAGATGTAATTTACATGCGATAAGATTAATCCATTTAAAGTATAGATTTCAGTGATTTTTAGTATATTTATGGAGTTGTGTAAGCATTACCATGATAGGATTTTAGAATATTTTCATTACTCTAAAAAGAAACCTTGTATCCATTAGCTGAAGTTTTCCTATTCCCCACTCTCTTCCACACCCAAGATGTTATGACATTAAAGAGGAATCAACTGTGAGTTCTGTCTCTTAGTAACTTACAGTGCCCAGATCACACACTTGGCAATACCCTTGCCATTTCAGTTAATGCACATGTATACCATTGGCATAAGCTATATGACAGATAAAGAACATAAAACTAAAGCTTAGCTAATAGTACAAGGTGAGCAGTCTAACACAGAAATACCATTTCATTTCATGTATCGTGTTTAATTGGTTTGAGGTCAAGGTATGGCAGTGTTCCTTCTCTTCTTCCCTTTTCTTCCCCCTCTTTCCTATCTGCTTTTCCGCTCCCATTTTTTTCTATACATGTTTTAGAACAGCAGTCACCAACTGGTGGTCCGTGAGGTCTGAAAGGTTGGCGGCCGCTGTTTTAGAAGAATGACCTTAGTCATGACTTGAGTTACGCTATAGTTGATTGTTTCTTAACTCTTTTTTTTACTCATCTTTGTTATTAATGCACAGATTCAAGAATAAAGCCTTTTTTTCCTCTTTATTAAGGTATTACATATATGTTCTTATCCCCCAATTGCTCCATTACCCCCCCCCCTTGGTTGATCTCTCCCCCTTAACCCCACCCTCCCCTAACTTCCCTCTGAGGTTTGACGGCCTGATCGAAGTTTCTCTGTCTCTGGATCTGTTTTTGTTCATCAGTTTATGTTGTTCATTATATTCTATAAATGAGTGAGATCATGTGATATTTATCTTTCTCTGCTGGCTTATTTCACTTAGCATAATGCTCTCCAGTTCCATCCATGCTGTTGCAAATGGTAAGAACTCCTTTTTTTACCGCAGCATAGTATTCCATAGTGTAAATGTATCACAGTTTTTTAATCCGCTCATCTACTGATGGGCACTTAGGCTGTTTCAAACCTTCACTATGGTAAATTGTGCTGCTATGAACATAGGGGTGCATATATCCTTTCTGATTGGTGTTTCTAGTTTCTTGGGATATATTCCTAGAAGTGGGATCACTGGGTCAAATGTGCTTCCTCAACTTTTCAAAGAGAGCAAGAAAATGTATCTTTCTTTATTCTTTAAAATGAAAAACTCTTAAGCTGTTTGTCTTTTTCTCCGCATCCTCGCCAGCACTTGTTATTTGTTGATTTGTTGATGATAGCCATTCTGACAGGTGTGAGATGGTACCACATTGTCGTTTTGATTTGCATCTCTCGGATAATTAGTGACTTTGAGCATGTTTTCACATGTCTCTTGACCTTCCTTATGTCCTTCCTTATGTTCGAAAGTATCTATTTACATAGGTCAATTGCCCATTTTGTGATTGTATTGTTTATCTTCCTTTTGTTAAGTTGTATAAGTTCCCTGTAAATGTTGGAGATTAAACCCTTGTTGGTGATAACATTGGCAAATATGTTCTGCCATGCAGTGGGCTTTCTTGTTGTTTTGTTGATGGTTTCTTTTGCTGTGAAGAAGATTTTTATTTTGATGTAGTCCCATTTGTTTATTTTCTCCTTAGTTTCCATTGCCCTAGGAGCTGTATCGGTGAAGATACTGCTTCAGCATATGTCTGAGATTTTGCTGCCTGTGGATTCAAGAATAAAGCTTTTTTGAAAAGAGATTCATCTAAATATTTTAAGTTTATTATGCAATAAAAATTATTTTACAACATTTAAGTTGTTTTTAGGTTTCTGTATCTTCAAGTCCCTCCCACATTCTTTCAGGTTAGAGATTACTGAGTACTATTAGGCTATCCACCCATCAATAAACTGGATATGCAATGACACAGACACATAAATGAACTAATGTTGCTGAATGGAAAAAGAGTACTTGGCAAAATGTGTTATATATCTGAGACATGTCGAATGGACTAAGAAAGGTTTTTAAGGTAGATGATGAGCTGGTCCTTGGAGGATTCACACAGGGAGAAGGGATGGCACTCCAGATAGGTAGAATGACTAATAAGATGATATTGTGAAGTGGCACAAAGGAATGAATGTTCAAGGCTATTCAGGGGTAATTAGGAAGAAGAATGGTTTATTGGTGACTGAGAATTTGTTTTGTGGACTAGAAGATACATTTGGATAGGTGGATCTGGGTTGTGGAAGGCTTAGTGCCATCTAAGAGCTTTGTTTCTGAGTATCTTCAGACTAATGGTTTCTGCGGCTGGTTATGTATAGATTTATCTAGAGAGTGGATTCTGTTGTTTTTTTCTTATTGTTCTTTTAGCTCCTAAGGTGATTGCAACATGCAGGGTGTCCCCAATGTATACACACTTCAACAGCTGATAGCTCAATTTTGAAAATGAAATGTATTTTAATAAACACTGCCTTTATAATTATTCAAAGTGTGTGTATACATTGGGGGTGAGGGGGACACTGTATATTTGTTTAGGATCCTGTAATTGGGAACCATTGTTTTGAGTCCGTGGTTCTCAAAGTATGGTTCCTAAACCAGTAGGATCAGTGTTACCTGGGAACTTATTAAAAATGCAAAATCTTATCTCTACCTCAGACTTAGCAGATCAGAAACTTTGGGAGGGTGGTATACGGTCTGTGTTTTAACAAGCCTTGTAGGTGATTTGTGTGCCTGCTGATGTTCGGGCGCCTCTGCTTTAGGTATGCTGGACCTTGCAGGGTTTTGCTGGTGTGATGCGATGGAGGAGGATTGACCTAGTAGCGGGGAAAGGAGAGGCTGGAGACTCAGCAGGGAAACTGTTTCGTAGGCTAATAAAGAGTCTGGGTTATATTACTTAAGGGATTGTCTATTAGTGAAATCAACAAGGCAGGCTTTCATGGGGCATGGTCAAGGAATACAAAGAAGACAGAAAGCGATTTGCAAACCTTTTGGGGAGTCCTTTAGAAAATTTGTAAAACCATGTAATCAACCTGTCAGCCCGATTTCCAACATGACATATTTAATGATGGTTTAGTGTTAAATTATTGGGGCCAACTATGTACTAGATATTAGGGAATAAAGATGAACAAAATATAGTGAGAAAGCTCATCTGGTGAAGTGAGCGGGGTTGCAATAGTGTATGCTTCCCCACTAAGGTCAGTGTTAGTGTTCTGGCATGAGTAAGAACACAGGAGAATGTTCGCTAACGTGGAGGGTTAAGAAAAGGGTATTTTTGGTTTCAGTTTCCATGTAGAGTTTTACGCTTAGGGCCAATTGAGTTTTCTCATACCTGTTGGTGGAATGCTCTTTAGGTTAAAATATTCCTGGGGAACAAAGCCATTGAGAAGAACAGTAGACACCGGCAATTAGGCATGCACCAGCCTGCATGAAGGTATTGACCGTATGATGTATGGGGTTACAGGTGTTGAGAGTTTGAATTTCAGTGTTTCTTTGAATGGGAAATATTTCTTGCTGAAAAATTGAAATGTTCTTTTGTTTATTAAACTTGAAAAAGGCAAACATTTTTGCTCTTGTGAAGACTGCAACAGCTTTTCTACACTAGCGCCGGGCTGTTCCCTGGCAGGCGGAATCCTTCCTGTGGTCGGAAGGCTCATTTGTCTGCATGTTTGTGTCTGGAGACAGCGTAGTGAGGAGACAAGGCTGTGGTGTCATAGTCACAGGGTGCCAGCGTTTTCTCCTGGTGTCAGCCCTGTGACCACGCACCGTGGCACTCCCTTTTCAGTTTCACACTCTTTTTGAAACTGTGATAATAGAAATACATATTTGTGCCCCTCTGAGCAGCAGCAGCACCTTCCGAAATGTCGCCTCCTTGGTGACATGCCTGTCATACTGTTGGCTGCACACTTTCAAGTGTATGAGACAGAGGTACACTAGAAGCACAACATCTCATTGATTGTGGGAATGTGCAAAACAGGCAATAAGAGGACCGCTTTGAACAGTCATCTTTTAGATTTTGTGATTTGGAAAAACATTTCATTTTCCCCCCCATATCTCTTCTCAAAACAGAAATGCCCATTTAAGCATCATTGGCTTAACTGGTGAGTCCCTGGGTGTGCTGAGCAGTGATCTGCAGATGGAGGCAGGAGGGATACCCCGAACAAGTCACCTCACTTCTTGGTGCCTTGACCTCTTTTTTTCTGGAGACTAACACAGACAGAATGCAAAATCATTTTACTTTGTTAACTGCCACCTAAGTGTTTACATAGTGATAACATTAACCTCAGGTGGAGAGAACGTGAAGTTTGCTGTCAGGTAAGAAAAGACACCAATCTTATTGGTACAGAGCCAGGACCTCGGGGCGGGGGCACTTCAGGGAGACAGACACAGTTTCTATTTTTGAATCCAGCTCTGAAACTTGTTCTTAGGTTTTGTTTCATGTGATATTTTGGCTAGCTGAGGATTCCATACCTTTAAGTAAGACTAGTCCTGTATTTCAGGCTAGATAACTTGTGAGACTGTTGTCTTAACCTTGACAGCTTTTGCATGGCCCTGTTGTCAGCCAGACCACTGAGTCTCCAGAGCGGCCTTTGCTCCTAAAATTTTTGTTCTGCCTTCTCAGTGGACAGTGTGCTGCCCAAGGAACAGTTACCCTTTAAAGTTAATGTAGAAATCTTCCTGTAAATTGGACGTCGTCCCTGTAGCACCAGGTCTCTCCGACTTGTTTTATGCTCACTGCCAGTGCTTACAGCGGGGGCTGAGGGGCAGCCGAGAGCCACTGACTCCCAGGGCAGGTGCAGCAGACGCACAGGTCAGAGCACTCGGGCGTCCACGCACCATGATACCTGGGGGAGCATGAACATGTTTGCAAGTTACGGAGATGGAGGATTTCAAGTTTAAAGGAATAGGAGTAACTGAATAGAGATTTGGCTTTTCCAGTTTTAAAATGCCAAAGATTTTGATAAAAGAACTAAAATTGGTTTAAGTCTTTACAATTAAAATTAAGGTTATTTCATTTATGTTATTGCAGTTGTTCACATCATATCATCTGAATGTTCTGAATATTTTGGTAGTCACAGCCGTACTAGTGGTCACTGAGCCACCTCTCTCCCTCCCTCCATCCCTTTCTTCCTTTTTTGTCTCCCTCCTCCCCTCTTTCCTATTTTTAGAGGTAGCTTAGTTTTCTTGTGTGTGTATTGCTTTTATGAAATGGTTGTCGGCAGGAAGCACAGAGAAGCTGTGGTGATTGCTGTTCCTTTGAGGGTGTGCATCTGTTCCTGTTTGTCACTCCAGCGAGGACTGCAAGCTGGTAACTGTTAGTTTGCATTGCTCATTATAGTCTGTTGTGGAGTACAGTAAAGGTTGGAATATAGAAATGAGGGACATCACTGATGTGCGTTTCATACTATGAGTATGCAAAGCTTAATGTAAAAATCGAGTGGAAGTTAAATAGCAGGATATTAATATTTTATGCCCTTGACCTTAAACCTTTTGAGGTGAAAGGTGATGTAGAACCTGCTGTTACAGTATTTCATTTCATCTTAGCTTATAAGATCTGCATTATTCAAATGAGTTCTGCTAATGAAAGAGGTGCTGAAAGAAGAATTTTCTGTGACTCTCTGCTGTGTTGTGTGGGACCCAGATGCCATGGTTAAGAGGTGGCAGGAAGCACCGATGCAGAGGTCAGCGACAGTGCACTAATAAATCTCATGATTTGCTCTATTTTAAATACGTTTGTGATCTGATTAATGAAGTCTTCTGGATCCTGTTATACTAGTCATGGCTAATCTTAGTTTGGTCCTGTCTTTATCTTAAAACAGGGTGTACAGTCAGAATCACCTATGAAACCCCTATGGACTTCAGCTGAGTCTAATGCACAAACCAGTTAGCGGCTAGAATTAATAATATTTTAGGTTTGGTCAGATTAAAACCAAGAGTTTTAAATGCAGTCTTAAGAGATCTGAGAAATTTATAAAAAGTGAATTCAGTTTAATTTTGAAAATATGTCACTATAACATGTTTAGGAGAGTTTCTTTTTCTATGATATATAACAAATAATTTGGCAAGTTGAAACTTCATAAAGATGGAAAAAAGCTTTAATATACACACATTTTACAAGGAAAAGAAAAACTAAATGACTGTGCTAAAAGTGATCTCCATTTGCAAATTTTGGTCAACTTGATTTAGGATAGGAACCCAAAGACAGAAAACATAGGTAATTCCTATTTTTACACTGATAGTTCAGAACATTGACAAATGCATTATTTCACCCAAGATTTTATTTTTGGACAGAAAACAGTTATATGAGAATGTTTATGATGATTTGGTTAGGAAGGGTTTTTTTCTTATATTGCTTACTATTACTCCACCCCTATTTATTTCTTGTATGAGTTTTTCGAGTTTATATTAATTTATATGTTTTAACTGAGGGGAAAAACATTTCTTTCTTTTTTAACATCTTCATATAAAAGGACTTTAAGAAATTATTTTAACCTTGAGGGCATTAAGACAAAGATATAAACTAAGAACAATATAGAGCAGTTTCAGGTCCCATGGAAAATGTTCAATGTGAACTCAGTGCTAGATAAATCATCCACGGAAGAAAGGGGTCAGGATGAGTTCTAGGAGCTGGTTTCATGCAGAAAGTAGAACATGCACCTTTAATGTGGTTATTGTCAAATACATCATAAGACCAGTATTATATAAAGCTTGAGAGAATGGAGGCCTTGGTTTATTTGTTTGTTTTCTTAGAAATATTAACCAAAAAAATAAGACTGAATTTTGGGTGACAGGGAGATCTTTGAATAAGAGATTGAGAAGTTTGGACTTGCCCCTTTAGGCAGTGGGCTGTTACTTATTTTTTGGTTTTTCTATTATTATTGGAAATTTCCAACATGTTCAGGAATACACGGACATGCATAATGAACCCCTATGTACTTCCATCCAACTTCAGCAGTTTTAGGAATATCAGTTCATGCTCATGATTCATCTGTGCCCCTGTCATTTTCACTTTCTCTTATTTTGAAAAAATTCTAGTGATTATATTGTTTCACCTATAGTTCATTATGAATCTCTAAAATATAAGGGGTCTTTAAAAAACAACAACAACTGTAGCCCAGTCGCTGTACTCAGTGGTTGAGCATTGACCAATGAACCAGGAGGTAACAGGTTTGATTCTTGGTCATGGCACATGCCCGGGTTGCGGTCTCAATCCCTACTGGCGTGCAGGAGGCAGCCAATCATGATTCTCTCTCATTGATGTTTCTATCTCTCTCTCCCTCTCCCTTCTTCTCTGAAATCAATTAAAATATATATTAAAAACCACACAACTATACCTAAATATAAGTCCCTTGTTATCAAATATACAGTCAGTGTTCATATTTCCAATTGTCTCAAATGTTGTGATTGTGTATCTTTTATAGTTTGTTTGAATAGGACCCAAAAAAGTTTAAATATTGCAGTTTGATTGGTAAGTTTCGTAAGACTTAATCTATAAGTTCCCCTCCATCTCTCTCTCTTTTTTTAACCCTTGAAATTTATTTATTGAAGAAACCAGATGATTTTTTTAATAGAACTTCCCACATCCTGGTTTTTGTTGATTGTTTTGTCATGGTGTCTTTTGCTATTTATTAATGTTCTGTAACTTGGGTCTAGAATAGAGGCTTAATAAAATTTAAGTTGATTTTTTTGGGCATGATTACTTTATATATAATGGTAGATATTCTTTTTTGATAGAGGAGTAAAACGGTGAAAGGAAAGTTTTCAGGATGATTTATCTGGCAGCAGTGTGCAGAATGAATTGGTGGAGGAGGAGATGGATGGAGATAGAACAATAAGTAGCCAAGTTCAATCAATTCAAAAGGGATAGGCTAGATTAGCGCACGACAGTGAAAAGAGGACAGATTTTAAAGAAGAGTGAAGGTTTGAAACCTCTTAACATTGACTAAGAAATGGAGAGCCATAAGTCAGGGTGATGTTTTGAGCCTGGATGGTTGGGAATTAGGATCAGGAAGATGGTGTTTTGTGCCTGTTCAATTTGAGGTATCGGCAGAATATCCCTGTAGAGTTGTGCTATAAGCAGCTAGAGAATGGGCACAGGAGGCTAGGAGAGAGGTTAGAAGAGGAGAATGAAATTTAGGGGTTGTCTCTCTGTACAAATGGACCAGCTCTGAGCTTGTGCCTGTGAAAGTGAAGCGAGGACTCTTTTCCTTACATAGTTCATGAGCTCAGTCAGCTGACCGTAGGTGCTACCAGGAGCATATTGACAGGCCATGGAGATCGGAGTTCCTTGTAGTGATGCCACAGTTTGCCTTACTCTGTTTGCTTTTGAAGTTTTTCATTCCATGTGGGTGATACGGTAGCAAGTTTTTGAGCAGGATCCAAATGCTTTTCAGGTCAAGGGTGGTGGCTTTCAGAAGCTGGTGATTCCTTAGGGAGGGGATATGGACAGACAGTTTGAAGAGGAAGTAAAAGCTTGTGTTAACATGTCAAGAAGTGAGCCTGGAAGGAAGTGAAGAAGCAGAGTAAGCAGGACAAAAGGTATATTGGGCCAGCCATAAGGAAAAGACCTCCGAGTTGATATTTATTTCCTTCCTAACCACTGACCTATATCATCACTGAGAATTGGTTAGTGAGCCTGGGCCCCAGCATTTCTTGCCATCTAGTCCTGTTTGTTCATTCTTACATCCATCAGAACTTCAGGGAAAGCGGTTTAATGGGAAGCCACAAAATTGCATATAGTCTTCAAAAAAGTTCCTTCTAACTTAAAGGATCTTAAGAAAATGTTATTCAGAAATCTCAAACTGTTAACAGCATCAGATGTACCCACCTATGTTTATGCATACTTTTGCCTAGTTGTAGAAGATTGGACAAAAGAAATGTTTGCTTTCAAACTGTACATATAATGCAATCAAGTGTTGAGAAAAGGTAATGGACACTTCTTCACAGGGGAATTGTCTTCAAAACAGTTTAAATTTTGTTTACCCTTAACAAGATTATATAGATTTTATAGCATTCAAAGGTGCAATTTTTGTTTTTTTGGTTTTTTTAGTAGTTCTGGGCTTTCTAGAAGTGTTTGTTGGTGTTCCAAAAAGTTTTGTCACACTACTGAGTGGCTCCAACCTTTTTGATTAAGTACCTAAAAGTTTTGAAGGATTTTGAAAATCTAAAGTGAACAACGACAACGACATGCCCCGCTTTAGATATGATTGCATCTAAGGGAGATAAGGGCTGCCGCCAAGTGAACACACACAACAGATGATGGAAACTCAGCACGACATAGCCATCTCACAGGGGTAATAAATGACAGCACATTCGATATGTGTTAGCAACGTGATATGGCAACGAAAAAGGCCAGCGCTATTTTGGGCTGCCCTGCACAAAACAGCATCTCATCACGGAGCTGGGCTGATCATTGCTGCCTACCCCGCTCTGGTGAGGCGGCGTCCGGGAGGCTGCCTGGAGTGCTGGGCACGTGTGCACTGGAATGACAGACAGTCGGTGGGAGTCCCAAGCAGAGCATCTGTAGTGATTAAGGGCTTCAGATGAGGCCAGTTTTCGAAAAGCTGGCATGTTTAGGAATGAGCATGGAGAGCAAAGAGATGCTAACCTTTTCAAAGATAGGATGATATTGAAGAATAGCGTCACTGTAAAGGCAGTCACTCGGAAGAGAGTTATGACTCCTCAAGAGCTGGCAATGGTTTTGTAAAGAGCACCTTTGAGGGGTTAGTGAAGCATTTTCACAGGTTCAGATATTCAAAAAGGGGCTCCAGAGCAAAATTAAGCAAGTACTTGGTTATTGTCAACTATGGTTGGTTTGTTTGTTCTTTCTTTCTTTATTAAATTTATTGGGGTGACATTGGTTAATAAGACTATATAGGATTCAAGTGTACATTTCTGTAATATATTATCTATATATTGCATTGTGTGCTTACTACCCAAAGTCAAATCATCTTCTGTCACCATATATTTGATCCCCCTTTACTATCCCCACGCCATTCCCTCTGGTAACTACCATACTGTTGTCTGTTTTTGTGAGATTCAGTTTTATAGCCCCAAAGAGTGAAATCATATGGTTCTTAGTTTTTCCTGACTGACGTATTTTACTTAGCATGATATTTTCAAGGTCCGTCCATGTTGTCGCAAATCTTTTCTTATGATTGAGTAGTATTCCATTGTACAACATCTTCTTTATTCAGTCATCTATTCTTAATATTTTGAAGAACCTCCATACTGTTTCCTTCAGTGACTGTACCAGTTTACGTTCCCACCAGCAGTGAATGAGGGTTCCTATTTTTCCAAAACCTCTCCAACACTTGTTATTACTTGTCTTGCTGATAGTAGCCATTCTGACAGGTGTCTGGTGGTATCTCATTGTAGTTTTGATTTGCATTTCCCTCACAGCTAGTGAAGTTGAGCATCTTTTCATATATCTCTTTGCTCTTTTTATGTCTTCTTGGGAGAAGTGTCTGTTTAGGGTCTCTGCCCATTTATTTGATTGGATTGTATGTTTGGTGTTGAGTTCTTTATGTATTTTGGATATTAATCCCTTGTCGAAGCTGTTATTTGCAAATATCTTCTCCCATTCAGTTGGTTGCCTTTTTGTTTTGTTGTTGGTTTATTTTGCTGTGCAGAAGCTTTTTTTGTAAATTTTTTAAAAAAATTGATTTTAGAGAGAAAGGAAGAGAGAGAGAGGCATCAATGATGAGAGAGAATCATTGATTGGCTGCCTCCTGCACACCCCCCACTAGAGATCTAACCCACAACCTGGGCATGTTCCCCGAACCGTGATCTCTTGGTTCATAGGTTGACGCTTAACCATTGAGTCATCCTGGCTGGGCCAGAAGCTTTCTAGTTTTATATAGTTTCATTCATTTATTTTTTGCCTTTACTTCCCCTATATTATCAAATTCATACAATCTTCTCTAAGTCCAAGGTCCATAAGTTTAGTGCCTATGTTTGTTTTCTATGTAATTTATTATTTTAGATCTTATATTTTGATTTTTCATCCATTTTGAATTAATTTTTGTACATGGGGACAAACTGTAGTCTAGTTTCATTTTTTTGTATGTGGCTTTCCAGTTTTTCCAGCACCATTTACTGAAAAGGCTTTCTTTTCTCCATTGTATGTTTTTGGATCCTTTGTAAAAAATTATTTGCCTATGTATGTATGGTTTTATTTCTGGCTACCGATTCTGTTGCATTGGTCTGTGCATCTGTTTTTCTGCCAATACCATGCCCTTTTTTTTTGGTTATGTTAATCCTCACCCCAGGATATTTTTTCCATAATTTCATTTTAGAGAGAATGGAAGGGAAGGGGAGAGACAGGGAGAGAGACACATCGACTGATTGCCTCCTGCATGCATCATGACCAGGGCCAGGGATTGAGGTTGCAACTGAGGTATACATGCCTTTGACTGGAATAAAATCCATGACCCTTCATTCCATGCGCCGACATTCTAACCACTGAGCAAAACGGGCTAGGCCAGTGGTTGGCAAACCACGGCTCGCGAGCCACATGTGGCTCTTTGGCCCCTTGAGTGTGGCGCAGAAGTTGGTTTTCGGCCTGGGCGAGTCTATTTTGAAGAAGTGGCGTTAGAAGAAGTGGGGGGTGTCGGGGTCAGTCGGGTGACGGGAGACAAGGCGCAGGCGGGCCATGGGATAAGCAGCGCAGGGGAGGCGCACGCGATTCATGCAGGAGTTGAGTGTGGATGGGAGAGTTGGAAGGAGTTGACCTCAGCGAATGTACCTCAATCAGATTGAGGACGTTTTTAGCAAAGGCCAGCTTAGGAGTACCCTAATTAAGTTAATAACAATGTACCTACCTATATAGTTTAAGTTTAAAAAATTTGGCTCTCAAAAGAAATTTCAATCGTTGTACTGTTGATATTTGGCTCTGTTGACTAATGAGTTTGCCGACCACTGGGCTAGGCCAATACCATGCTGTTTAGATTGTCGATGCTTTGTAGCAGTGGTCGGCAAACTGCGGCTCCCAAGCCACGTGCGGCTCTTTGGCCCCTTGAGTGTGGCCACAAAGTTTCAATCGCACTGTACATGTGCGCCCGCATGTGGTATTTTGTGGAAGAGCCACACTCAAGGGGCCACAGTTTGCCGACCACTGCTTTGTAGTATCATTTGCAGTGAGGTACTGTGAAACCTCCAGCTTCATTTCCCCCCGCCCCCCTCAGGATTGCTTTGGCTATTTGGGGTCTTTTGTGGTTCCATACAAATCTGATGATGTTTTGTTCTATTTTTTTTTTTTAATGTCATTGGTCCACTGTGTTTTTTTCAAGGGATCAACAAGTATGGCAATGCCTGCTATACTGGGAAAAGGAATACAAAGTAATAATTGATAATGTTGGTCAAGAGCTTTTGATTGTATGGCAATGCCTGCTATACTGGGAAAAGGAATACAAAATAATAATGTTGGTCAAGAGCTTTTGATGTGAAATTCAAAGCAAATGTGAAATTTGGAAACAATGGGTTGAGGCCTTACATACTTTTTAGAAAGTCAAATATGAAATTAAGGAACTATTTCCTTTCCACAATAGTGGGCATAGCTGGGAGAAATTAAATGCAGAATGTAAACTGAATGTGAGGGAATATTTCTACAGTGAGGACTATTGGATCCTAGGATAGTCCCCTAGGAAAACAGAGTTGAATTTCATCAGGCATGTGATCCTGACAGAATTGACTGTGTATCAGTAGGGAAATAGACTGAATATCCCTGTCGGCTTTTTCATTGCTTTCTTCTCTGATTCGGGGCTCTTGTTGATGATCTGTTCACCTGCTGTGATCAGAAAGAAATAGCATCTCTTTGTTTTCCCACACCCCGGCACATTTTAGATGCTCTGCTGACTGACATAGGCTAAAGAGAGCTTCCTTGCCCTGAGTTCGACCTGGCACCATCCTCCTGATTTTACAGAATCACTCCCCTCTGTTTGGGATGCAGCACTGCTAGGGTCAGTAGGGTCTCTTACTGAAGATGGGTAAATTGGATAGAGTGGGCTGGTGTGTGTGGGGTCAGCATTTTCTTCAAAGGTACATAATAACACAACAGGGTTGCAAGCTGGCCTCTCTGGGGTGCTTGGAAATAGAAGGGCTGCAGGGACTAATGCCAGCCCTATCCCCCTCCTCCCAGATTTTGCTTTAAGGCAAAAGGATATTCAGCAGGCTAGATGACCACAGACTGTTCCTGTGTCTAGTAGAAATGGGATAATTTCAGGTTCCTGGATGGGGCTCCTGAAGAAAAGTTTGACTCTTATCGTATGGCCTTCATGTGTGGGCCAGTCTCTGTCATAGCATCATAGTATAATTAGAGAAGTGAATTGCAAAAGCAAACTAAATATTAGGTGCATTACAAATGGTCTATATTTCTCTGTAATAAAGTAGTTTGTGGGATGAGGATTTTTTTTAGACTGTTATTCAAATGCCTCTACAATTTAGACAAAACCTGTCTCTCAACACTTACTTTTATTCTTTTTCCTATAGAAACGCTGTGTTTCAGTTAAATTAATCTCTCTCTGTGTCTTCTAAACATGACTCTGTCCTTTCTCACACCAGTGCTTTTGTTTGTTGCCCACGCCTTTCCACTATCTACTGACGGCTCCAGTCTGCTTATCTCATCTCATCTATGAAGCATTCATTGATCATTTTCTTTCAAGAACTCATTGCACTTTTTGGTTTTATTACTCATTTGACATATTTCATGATTATATTTCTGTGCCTTTGCAGAATCTACATTTTCCTTTTCAATCAGATGTAAGTCCTCCGGAGGAGGACCATTTCTTACTCGTCTTTAAATTCTTCTGGTGCTTTCACACTTTTCAGTTTTTAATTCATTTGTGAGCTAGTCTTTAATCTGCACTCTAAACACATCCAAGCCCTTTGAGGGAAGGGACTATTATTTGGTGATTGTGGTTCTCTCCCCTCAGAACTTGCACAGCTTCTTATGCAGCTAATAAATATTTCTTGAATGAATGAGTTGTAGATACCCAAAACATATCTATTGATTGGTTGATTTAAGACAGAATTTTAAATGCCTTGTACATGTGATGAACTTTGTAGATTTAAGAGGAATCATAATAATATGACGGTTTGCTGGCTCCCAGGAGACCAGTCCATCTGCTTTCTCTCATACTGGATGGCTGTTAAGTCATCCCCGGCTTTCCATTGGTCAGGCAGATTAGCCCAGGGCTCTGGATAAGGGGCATGAGATAATGTTGGCAAGAGAAACCGTTAATAATTGAGACCATCGCAGCATTGTTACTAGATAACTCATGCTCACTCAGTGCCATCGTTTTTATTGCAGGTGTGACAGATTTGGGAAAATGGTGAAAACTTTGATAGGTTAAGTTAACATAAAACTTTCCCAAATTGTCCTTAGTTTTTTTGGGGGGGAAGGGGATTTTACGTTTTGATTTTCCCTTCTGATTTTCTTCTCCTTATTAAAAGAGGTTTTCTTCGTATCTTCCTATAAGTGAACTGCACTTGCTGTAAATTAAATTCACTTCTTTCAGAGATATCTTTAGTGGGTAATTACCTTTTTAAAGTGTTAATTCTTTCTTTAGAATCATCAGAGCTTCTATTATGTAACTCTTTTGAGTAACTGCTGTTTAATCAGAGCCTGCATTCCACCTGAGGGCAGCTGGGGGTAAGTGGTGTGGATGTGTTTAGAGTGCAGCCTGTGCAGTGTTCTGGGGTCCTCTGGGAGGTGAGGTGCTATAGAAATGTGGGGCTTTTATTACAACTCCCAGTCTGCTGTACAGAAAGGACCTCGTGAACATCATTGATGATTCTTTTGCATAATCAAAGAATTAAACAAAAAGTCTTATTAATTTTCAGCCCCATTAGATATGCAAGAATCAAAAAAGATGTTTGCCAAATGGGAAGGGTCTAAATTGGTAGGGGAAAGACATTTTAATTTCAAGCTGCAAGAGAATGTTACAAATGTAGCATAAAAGATCCTACCAAAAGTGCCTGACAGTGTCCTTTTTAAAGACCAGCAAAGTTACAAGGGAAAAAAGAACTACAAGAACATGAAATTAAAATGGCTGTAATTGAGTCAGTTTATGGTAGTAAATTACTTCTGAGAGACTCAATTTGAGGATTCCCAGCCAGTCTGTGATAATTAGTATCATTTTGCCTCAGTCACCAAGTCTTTATATTATTATTGCTGGCCAAACAGCAGTACTTCAGCCTTTTTTCTTCCCTAGTAACAATTGGAGGTGATGAAAAAATCCATTTACTAGTGGAAGGATAAAGGTGAAATGGAGACATTTACAGCGCTCACTTTAAAAAAAGTTTGCATTTTTAGTATAAAATACTCATAATTTTCCTCTGCGTTCATATAAACACTATTTCAATATGTATGAAGAGCTGTTGTTCTTCTGGGTTCATTAATCAGAGGAATAGAGAGATGGGAAAGTGCTTGCAATAAAGAATCATGCTCTTTTCTTTAAAATGAAAACAGCTAAGACAGCATGGAAAACCCTCATCTTTTACATCTCCGATGCTCTTGGTTTTATATCTTTCTTCATCCATGGCCAACTGGGATCGGACAGGGAATGAGCAGTTCACAGTATTAAAGAAGCAAGTGAATGGTTCCCCAGAACTGTGGTTGTTATGAATGCTCTGGATTATTCATCTTTCGGTCCCGTGTGACTGTGGAGGAAGTACGTTTTACTGCTCAAGTAAAAAATAACACACACACACACACACACACACACACACACACAGTGTATAGAAAGGAAAACGCCATCTGTTCATTTTGCCTACATTTCTGTGGGGATTTAATCTGACATGAATCACTTGGGATTTGTAAAGAATAAACCTGTACTAACATTTTATGAAAAAGGTGCCAAGAGATGGGGTGGGGGCAACCAAAACTTTCCCTTTAGGGACTATTTAGCTCCCAACTCAACAGATGCTTTTTTCCCCTTTTTTTCTTTATTGCATATGTACATGGCAAATTATTTTTTTAAATGTTAGCCTTTTCTGACTCCTCCTGGAGGAGTTTCATTCCTTTATCTTATTAAAATTTCTCAGGCTACACAGGGGCATCCGGAATGACGGTAGACAGGCTGTGGTTCCAGGTGTGGCGCCCAGACCAGCATCATCAGCATCAACTGGTCAGAAGTGCAGGTTCTAGGGCCGTGTCCCCGACTTGCTGAGTGACAGACTCGGGAGAAGGGCCTCTGCAGTCTGTGTTGAACAAGCTCTCCTGGCTATTCTCATGTTCAGGAGACCATGGAATTAAACACCGGGAAATACCAGTGTTGCTTCAAGAAACTTCAGCACTCATCCCACTTATGCTAATGACCATGACCTGGGCCAAGCTTTAAATACGTTATTTCCTCCAACCCGCACAACGCTTCAGAGAGCATAGTATTAGTATGCCCCTGCTCGGATGGTGACACTGTGTCCAGGCACATGATTGCTAAGTGATAGAGCCAGGCTTTGAATCCTGGTTTGATTTCAATGTTTATTGTTTGCTATTGAAGAGAAATATTTTTCAAAGTATGATTTTACATGATTATTCTTGTGACTTTTTACAACTAAGTATGTTGTCATGAGGGAGGTACCCAAGAGATATGTTACATGCCATGTCAGGCCCTCAGAGCAAATCAGAGTATAGACCTAGAGCTCAATTCTAGCCCCGGCTCTGTTTTTATTCTCTCTTACCATTTATTCAACCTAATACCTTACTCACTGATCAGGCCTCCTGCTTGTCTTCTAGATTCTTTTTAAAAATATATATATTTTATTGATTTTTTACAGAGAGGAAGGGAGAGGGATAGAGAGCTAGAAACATCGATCAGCTGCCTCCCGCACAACCCCTACTGGGGATGTGCCCGCAACCAAGGCACATGCCCTTGACCGGAATCGAACCTGGGACCCTTCAGTCCGCAGGCGTACGCTCTATCTACTGAGCCAAACCAGTTAGGGTGGTCGTCTAGATTCTTTAGGTCCACTTTCCTGTAAAGTGTGCTACCTCTTTTACTTTTAAAATAATTTAAAAAATATATATGTTCCTGCATGCCTCCCACTGGGGATCGAGCCTGCAACCCTGGAGTCAAACCGTGACCTCCTAGTTCATAGGTCAACGTTCAACCAGTAAGCCACACTGGCCAGGCATGTGCTACCTCTTTTATTTATTTATTTTTAAAAATATGTATTTTTGTTGATTTCAGAGAGGAAGGAAGAGGGAAGAGAGATAGGAGATAGAAACTTTAACGATGAGAGAGAATTATTGATCTGTTGCTTTTGCACGTCCCCCACTGGGGATCGAGCCCCCAACCCGGGCATGTGCCCTTGACCAGAATTGAATCCAGGACTTTTCAGTCAGCAGGCTGACGCTCTATCCACTAAGCCAAACCAGCTAGGGCAGTGCTACCTCATTTATTTATTTTTATTTTTTTCTGCTTTCAAAATAACCAACAAGTCACATATATAGGGTATCCCCCAAAATGTATACTAGGAATAATTATAAAGGCAGTGTTTATTAAAATGCATTTCATTTTCAAAATTGAGCTATCAGCTATTAAAGTGTGTATACATTTTTGGGGGACACCCTGAATATACTGTATCTTTTTTTATTTTTATTGTTTAAAGTATTACATATGTCTTTTTCCCCCCCAATTGACCCCTCCCCGGCCACTCCCAACCCTGAGGGCAAGTCCCCACTGCCCCAGTGTCTGTGTCCATTGGTTATGCTAATATGCATGTATACAGGTCCTTTGGTTGCTCTCTAACCGCGCCCCCCCCCCCCCTTTTTATTGTTTAAAGTATTACATATGTCTCTTTTTCCCCGATTGATCCCCCCCCTCCACGCCACTCCTACCCCTGAGGGCAAGCCCACACCACCCCAGTGTCTGTGTCCATTGGTTATGCTAATATGCATGCAAGTCCTTTGGCTGATCTCTAACCCCAATTCCCCTGCCACTTGTCTCTGGATCTATTTTTGTTCATCCATTTATGTTGATCATTATATCCCACATATGAGTGAGATGATGTGATATTTATCTTTCTTCATCTGGCTTATTTCACTTAGCATAATATTCTCCAGTTCCATACGTGCTGTTGCAAATGGTAAAAATTCCTTTTTTATAGCGGTGTAGTATTCCACTGTGTAGATGTACCACAATTTTTTTAATCCACTCATATGCTGATGGGCGCTTAGGCTGTTTCCAAGTCTTAGCTATTGTAAATTGTGCTGCTATGAGCATAGGGGTGCATATATCCTTTGTGATTGGTGTTTCTGGTTTCTTGGGATATAGTCCTAGAAGTGGGATCACTAGGTCAAATGGGAGTTCTATTTTTAGTTTTTTGAGGAAACTCCATACTGTTCTCACAGTGGCTGCACCAGTCTGCATTCCCACCAGCAGTGGAGGAGGGTTCCTTTTTCTCCACATTCCCGTCAGCATTTGTTGATTTGTGGATGATAGCCATTCTGACAGGTGTGAGATGGTACCACATTGTCGTTTTGATTTGCATCTCTCGGATGGTTAGTGACTTTGAGCATGTTTTCATATGTCTCTCGGCCTTCTATATGTCCTTGTTCGAAACGTGTCTATATAGGCCCTTTGCCCATTTTTTTTTTTATTGCATTGTTCATCTTTCTTTTGTTAAGTTGTATGAGTTCTCTGTAAATTTTGGAGATTAAATCCTTATCTGAAATAGCATTGGCAAATATGTTCTCCCATGCAGTGGGCTTTTTTGTTGTTTTGTTTATGGATTCTTTTGCTGTGCAGCAGCTTTTTATTTTGATGTAGTCCCATTTGTTTATTTTCTCTTTAGTCTTCATTGCCCTAGGAGCTGTATTGGTAAAGATACTGCTATGACATATGTCTGATATTTTGCTGCCTATGGAGTCTTCTAAGATTTTTATGGTTTTCCATCTTACATTTAAGTCCTTTATCCATTTTGAGTTTGTTTTTGTGTATGGTGTAAGTTGGTGGTCTAGTTTCATTTTTTTGCATGTATCTGACCAAATTTTTCATCACCATTTATTGAAGAGACTGTCTTGACTCCATTGTATGCTCCTGCCTCCTTTGTCAAATATTAATTGAGCATAATGGCTGTGTCGATTTCTGGGTTCTCTGTTCTGTTCCACTGGTCTATATGTCTGTTCTTGTGCCAGTACCAGGCAGTTTTGAGAACTGTGGCTTGGTAATATAGCTTGATATCTGTTATTGTGATCCCTCCAACTTTGTTCTTCTTTCTCAGGATTGCTGTGGCTATTTGGGGTCTTTTTTTATTCCAGATGAATTTTTGGAGAGTTTGTTGTAGATCTTTGAAATATAGTGCTATCTCTTTTAAAGCCATGCTTTCATTCAAACTGGAAATGTTAGCATAGTGGAGTGACTTTTCCAAGGTCATAATCTCCTTTCAATTGGAAGAACTGTAGTTTGCTTCTGTTCCTTTTGATGTGATAAGACTGAGACTTTGCTGCTATCCTGTTTCAAAGAGCTAAGAAAAATACAAACTAACTAAAATGCTGAAGTTCACTTTTCCCTGCAATATTTTTAGGAGTCCATGCAAACCTTACGTATTTCTTTCACTTGTATCTTTTCTGTTTGTCACAACAATCATGGTTTTATCCATCTCAAGCCTTGATTCATAAGCCTTTGAACCAGCTTCGATCTACTACAAACAGAGCCTATCTAGGGATCTGGGCATGTTATCTAGGCATGTACATATCCTCTGGTTCAGTTCTGTGCTGTTTTGTTTTTTTCCCGTTACCTAAAGTTGCAGTCTCTTCAGTGGACTTATTTAGCTCTTCGGCAGTGAGGACTACTTATTTGTTTTTGTCTTTCTTTTTTTTTAAAAAAATATTTTTATTGATTCAGAGAGGAATGGAGAGAGGAAGAGGGAGATAGAAACATCAATGATGAGAGAGAATCATTGATTGGCTGACTCCTGCACACCCCCTACTGGGGACCGAACCTGCAACCAGACATATGTCCTTGACCAGAATCAAATCCAGAACCCTTCAGTCTGGAGGCCGAAGCTTTATCCACTGAGCCAAACCAGCTAGGGCGGTTTTTTTTGTCTTTCCAATTCATACTGTGTCATTTTATAGCAGATGCTCAATGATTTCATAAATAATATTTTGATGCTTTCTTATCTTGCTATCTTTTTCTATTATTTTAAAGCCTGTCCTCTATCTTTGATTTATTGCTCAGTGTTCATAATTCATCCTGTTACTTCCAAGCATCTGTACTTGTTATTCCCCTACTACACATACAACATTCTCTTCTTCTCTCTAAACTTATTCTGTTCATTAATAATTTAAAAATTATAGCTAACATTTACTCAGCATTTATCACATGCCACTCTAGTTAGTACTTTCTACATTATCCCATTTAATCCCCATATTGATAATGCCATTACTATTCTTAGATATAGGTGATAAAAGTGAAATTTAAAGAGGTTAAGTGACTTGCCCCAGCTATTAAGTGGTGAGGCCAACATTCAAACTCAGCTTTGTCTAATTGTAGTTAGACACTTAACCCCTATGATATATTATCTCCATTGTTTTCAAAATTTATATAAACTTTTATGGCTTTGTCTGCTTCCCTTTATTATGACATTATCTTACTTATAATATTATATTACTTATGATATTATCTTATCAAGCGATCGCCACACTGTAGTTCAAGCTTGGGTGTCATTTTCAGTGGCTAAGGATAGGGATGCATACATGGTCCTATTAGAAAGTAGGGCTGCATCAGCATCTTCCTAGTTTAGTTATGTTCTTCTGGTGTTACAAGCAGGATCTTAGTGACTTTGTACACTTGAATGTCAACCCTTTTCTCTCTTAAACACTCGCTCTCTGCATTGGCTTTTTCAGTGTGTTGAACTCTTGGTATAGACTAGGGCCGTGGTCGGCAAACTGCGGCTCGCGAGCCACATGCGGCTCTTTGACCCCTTGAGTGTGGCTCTTCCTATGCCTTAGGAGTACCCTAATTAAGTTAATAAAAATGTTTCTACCTATATAGTTTAAGTTTAAAAAATTTGGCTCTCAAAAGAAATTTCAATCGTTGTACTGTTGATATTTGGCTCTGTTGACTAATGAGTTTGCCGACCACTGGACTAGGGCATAGTAGGGCCAGATCTTCATTTTAATAACATTCCCTTTCCAGACATTCCCAAGTAATCTTTTCTTTTCTTTTTTTTTTTAGATTTTCTTTATTGGTTAAGGTATTACATATGTGTCCTTATCCCATTACTCCCCCTCCCCGCTCATGCCCTCAGCCCCCTGGTGTCTGTGTCCATTGGTTAGGCTTATATGCAGGCATACAAGTCCTTTGGTTGATCTCTCCCCCTTACTCCCACCCTCCCCTACCTTCCCTCTGAGGTTTGACGGTCTGATTGATGCTGCTTTGTCTCTGGATCTGTTTTTGTTCATCAGTTTATGTTGTTCACTATGTTCCACAAATGAGTGAGATCATGTGATATTTATCTTTCTCCAACTGACTTATTTCACTTAGCATAATGCTGTCCAGGTCCATCCACGCTGTTGCAAATGGTAGGAGTTCCTTCCTTTTTACAGCAGCATAGTATTCCACTGTGTAAATGTACCACAGGTTTTTAATCCACTCATCTACTGATGGGCACTTAGGCTGTTTCCAAATCTTAGCTATTGTAAATTGTGCTAGTTTCTTGGGATATATTCCTAGAAGTGGGATCACTGGGTCAAATGGGAGTTCCATTTTCAGTTTTTTGAGGAAACTCCATAGTGTTCTCCACAGTGGCTGCACCAGTCTGCATTCCCACTAGCTGTGCACGAGGGCTCCTTTTTGTCCGCATCCTCACCATCACCAAGTAATCTTTTCTTTAACACATTAAGCGCCCTATCAGTCACTGGTGACTGACACTATACTTTCCGTCCGGAAGACAAAACAGGCTGGGTGGTTAACGTGTTAAGCAAGATGTACAGAAGGAGCTAAAAGCTTAAGAATGTTGTCCTCCTTCGTTAATTTCAGTATGTTCCACATTCTCAGCTGGAGCTCTGAGGACCACAGAGAACTGGATTACTTAGTGCCTTTCAGTGAGAGCCTAACTCAGCGACTTGACTTCCGTTCTCTCTAACTGGAATTATTTACATGTATTTCAGAGGATGACCTGTGGCTTAATTGGTATCTCTGAACTGATTAGAGGACTAAAGCAATATTTAAGTGCTTATTATTTTTAAATTATATTTATAAAGGTTAAAAGATGGATAACTCGGCTATCATTATCATCCTCATTTAGAATTTGCACACCATTTACATTTCCAAAGTGCTCTATTCATGTAAATTACCTGGTCCTCCTGGCATTTCTATAAATTATGTGTGTATTATCCTCTGAAATGTTGATGTTTTTTAGCTTATAGTTACTATTTTTATTTCAGCTAATCTATACTTTGTTAAAAGGGTGAAAGTGATTAATAGCTTTGAAACCACTAAAGGGAAACATTCTGAAATGCCCTTGAAGGTAACTGGGTGCTTGGACTCACCAACATGACTTCCAGGCCAATATTTGAGAATTAATTTATTTCCTTTATACTGATTATGTATCTTTCGTTTTTCTCTTCCTCTCCTCCTTTACCTTTCTCACTTCCACTCTTCTACCTGTTTATTTTGTATTTTTATACATATGTGTATATTTTTCACATATTTAAAAAAAAAACTACACAGAACCATGTAATTAACACCCAGGTCAAGAAATAGCACACTACCAAGGTCTCTGATGCTTTCTTACCACTTACTTGGTAAGTTTATTTCAGTATAGCATTCTGTCTTACAGACTAGAGATCTAAAGATCAGTATAGATAGAATTATGGGCATAATGAATTTTCATGCTGAGATGTTGTTTCAGTTATGAAACATATTTTTATACATTTCAGAAATTTTATCTCACCAGTTTTAAGTAGCACCTGATATTCACAGGAAGAGATGCACACCTCATGAGTGGTGTGGACAGAATATAACATCATAGGATTGAAGTAGGGCCCTTTCAGGATAGCTTCACTTGGAGGTGGGAGTAGAGCTGGTCTCTACTGGGGATGGAGAGATTGGACAGCAGAGTGGGATTGAGTTAAGAGAAGAAAAAAGAGGAGGGTAGGGGTAACATATTTCAAGCAAGGAAAATAGAGATATCTCCCACGTGGCATGTTCTGGTGACAGGGAGCATCCCTGTTTGTTTGGGGTAGGTAGTTCCTGTAAGGGCATCTACTCCATCCATATTTGAGAAGTTGGGAGGGGCCAGAATTTTGAGACTCTTGGATGACAGCTAAGGAATCATGGTAACCAACACATTGAATACCATCCCTGTGTTAGGCATAATGCTCAGTGCTTTTATATGGATGAGTTGACAATCAAGATAGTTGGGGCTGTGGGTGCAGAGGTTAGTGGCACTGAAGACATAGGAGCAGCCTAGAGAAAAATGGAGAGAATGAGGCAGGAAATGCAGTTAGAAGACTATTATGGTTGATCACACAAAAAATGATGACACTTTGGATTAGGCTTGGCCCTAAAATTTATAATTCCAGCTACCTGAAGACCATGGACCTAGAGAATAGAGACTTTAAGTTTTCTTGATTATTTTACATATAATCTAATGTAACAGTTTGTAATAATGAGTATTTAGTTGGTAGATACTTATCAGTTACCTACTTTAGATATACCTCTATACTCTGCCCCTCTGCACACTTAGCATTGGTTAATTTAGGTGCAACCATTTAATAAATATTTCCTAATACCTGTATATAACCAGTTTGGGAGACACCCTACTGCTTGAAGATTGTGGTTTTATAATGCTCTCTCCAGTTTTGTCTTAGGAATTAAAAAATATATATATAGCAGTATGCTAATACCAGAATCTAGTTATTATTTCTTATTTTTTCTTTCTCATTTCATCATTAGCAATAAAAGCCAGATCTCTTTGACGATTTACTTTTGCCCCCTTTCTCTCAGTTTTAGTACTTGTTGGCCATAACAACTACCTAATGTTTGTCTCAGGCCCTCCTTCCCTTCCACCACTCCTCGGAGCTGTCTTGCTCCTCTGTCTTGTGTTACCTGGTGATCAACTAGATACCAAGAGGGTGAATATAGAAATAGGTGGGGTATATAGCTTGGTAATTAGTGGGTTTATGTGATAGAGAACTAAGAAGAAAGGAGGAAGAGTAGATGCAGGGAGTAAAACATATATGGAATGAAACAGGACAGAGAAAATGAGATATGAGCCCTCTGAATGGTCGTCTGAGGAGCTGTTTGTAGCTGTAGGTTCATAGTTAAAGTCAGGTTCTGACACTCTTCACCAAGTTTTGCAGGAAACAGTAAAAGTTATATAAATTGTATTTCAAGTATTTTTAACCAACTGGAAAAGTTGCCATGGTTTTTAGTACCACTCTAGGGGTGCCTGAGAATCCTAGTTACCATCACCATCATTGCACAGTGTTGCTCTTTGGTGCCAGAGTGCACAGGTTTTTCATTGGCTAGTCTGAAGAGATGGAGCCTCCTTGTAGTGGCTGTTGTACTAAAATTGGTCCAAATTCAAAGGAATGTCTGTTTTCTTCTCTCTCCTATTAAATCAATTGTTTTAGCCTCTCGATGATGTTATTTGCCCTAAAATTTGGTCTGTTTTAACATGGACAGTGCTTTCTATTTTTTGAATAATTAGAGGGTAAATCACAGTCTCAATCTTTTTTATTGAAGATTTTTAAAATAACTAAAGATTTTAAATAATATATACAGTGATTTTTCTATAACTTGTTTTTAATCTAAATTTTGACATGTTTTGCTTATTCAACCTTTTAATCTATTCCTGAATGCATTATTTTAATAGATGTGGTGTTTATTTTCCAACTACAGTATTAATTAACTCCGTTCAGGGCAAATCACTACCCAAAAAACATTAACTGTGCCTCCACTAAGGACCATTGTAACACATTTTCGCCTGACAAAGGACGTAGGCAGAAAATTAGCTAATGAAATAGCTGTTCCAGACTAGTACATAATTAAGGGCTTTGCAAACCCCTTTGGGAAACTAGAAAACCAAGGATGTGTTCTAAGGATGTAAGTTATCTATAGCTCTACTAGATAAATGTGTTGTGAAAATGAATTTTTCCTCTGGAAAGTGTTTAAAACAAGAGCAAATCATAATTATGTTAGGCTTGCTTAAGAAGCTGGCCTGCTGAATACGGGAAATCCTGAAGTCACTTTTTGTTTGACTCCTGATAATTGCTGTTAAGAACCTGTGTGTACTGCTTTGTAAGCTGCATAATTGGAAAGCTATTGTGTTACTCCTTCAAATTGGCACAGGGGCAAAAATGCTGGCGTTTGTTTTAGCTTTAGAGAGGTGAGTTGTGGACAAGCCCCTGTTCAGTGCTTCTCAAGTTTTAACATGTGTATGAATCACCTGTTGATCTTCAAATGCGAATTTTCTTCAGTAGTTCTGGGTGGCCATAGTGGTTTGCATTTCTAACAAGCTGTCAGGTGATCCCAGTGCTGCTTGGACCACAGTTTGAGTAGCAGGACACTAGTATTTCTTTGAACAAGGGGGAAAATATTTTTATTCATAGGAAACAAACGCACGCATGCCATCTTTTAGCATTTCTCACCTGGAGAGATTGGATGGCAGGAAAGACTGCTGGCAGGCCATTGCATTTGATCGAGAACTCAAGTTCTGAACCTCTCTGTGGGTTGTCAATGTTTATAGAAATGAATTTGTCCTATTATAGTGATTGGCCTTTAGAGTGATGCCAACATTATTTATTGAGTCCTGCATCTCTGTTTATGTCAGTATTGGGTGCTAAGCCAGTTGTGAGTTCTCCACCTTAGTGCCTTCTCAATATGACTACTCCAGGTGCTCCACGTCAAAAACATCCCACATCAATCAGTAATGTCTAACAATTCCATCCTTAACATTTATCTCTAAACCCGCTAATTTCTCTTTCTGTAAGGCTGCAGCTTTAGTTCAAGGCACCATTTCCCCCACCCCCAATTCCTGCCCCTCAAGGTCACTGTACTAGACTATTAACTGACCTTCTAACCCTGTTCTGATTTACTCTTCACATTGCAGCTGGGGTCGTCCTTTCTAAATGAGCAATTCCTCCTTAATGTCCAAACTCTGAACGCTAAGTCTGAACTCCTCAGCATGGCATACAAGGCCTTCTTTGAGTGTGGCCTCGGCAGCTCTATATCCCATTTCAGCTCCTAGATGGGGTCCGATTCTTTCTTGCCTCCAAACTTTCTCATTTAGTGTTCCCTCTGTGTAAGATACCTTTTCTCATCCCCCTCTCCATGACACTCATTTTTCTTTTACTTCTCAATTTTTTTCATATATATATATTTTATTAATTTTTTACAGAGAGGAAGGGAGAGGGATAGAAACATCGATGAGAGAGAAACATCGATCAGCTGCCTCCTGCACACCTCCTACTGGGGATGTGCCCTCAACCAAGGTACATGCCCTTGACCGGAATCGAGCCTGGGACCTTTCAGTCTGCAGGCCGACGCTCTATCCACTGAGCCAAACCGGTTACGGCTACTTCTCAATTTTGATGGCAGGCAGTTTCTGAAAGGGAGGACTGGGAATCACTGTTGTGGACTTCCCTAAAGTTTTTTTCTTTTGTTATTGAATTTTAGGAGTTCTCTATATATTCTAAATATAAATCCCTTATCAAATGTATGATTTGCAAATATTTTCTTCTATCCTGTGGGTTGCTGTTTTACTGTTGTGATGCACATAATTTTTAAATTTTAATGAAGTTCTGTTTATCTATTTATTATCTTGGGGCCTGTGCCTTTGGTGTCATACCCGAAAAATTATTGCTAAATCCAAAGTTGTGAAACTTTTGCCCTATGTTTTATTATAAGAATTTTGTAGTTTTAGGTTATACTTTTAGGTTTTTAATCTATTTTTAGTTATTTTTTGGATATGGTGTTAGATAAGGGCCCAACTTTATTCTTTTGCATGTAGATACCAAATTTTACCAGCATCATTTGTTTGAAAGACTCACAGCTATATTCTTAGTGCCTGGCAGATAGAACTATATATTGAGTAAGAGCCTGAGTGAAAAAGAAAATTAAAAGTTAGAAATTATATCTGTATTTTGTGTAAGACAGAATTTACAGTGTTTTTGATGCTATGGAAACTTTGCATTAAAATCAGTCAATATTGATTTTGTCGTAAAGTTTTAATGATGTATACAGAGAAAATGTCAATAAAGCCAAATTTGTAATTGTGTAGGCAATGATCCATATTAAATATGAAGGAAGAGGAAAAATATCTGGAATAATAATAAGACCAATAATAAATATTTGAGTAGATATAGAATGGTTGTGGAAATTGTAAAAAAATAAATTCTTTCTCCTTTTTGTGGTTCTGTATTCAGAACATGGTAAAATAATGTAAGTATAACCAATAAATATTGTTATTATAATATTCTGTTTTGTGAATATGATTTTTGTTTCCCCCCCTGGGGCAAATGCACCATCCTAAGATGCTAATGAGATTGTAATTGAGAGCTAGCAAAAGAGAATTAAATTGCCTCTATTTGTTCATCCATTCTGTCCACCTGTCAACCTACCATATGTGGCAAATACTGGAGTGCTTACTGTGGGCAAGACACTGTGTTAGATGCTGGGGTGGCAAGCAAGGTATATTATCATCTTAAAGATAAAACTATGTCCGTAATTTTTTTAAAATCTAAATTATGAGTCTGCTTTGGTGTTATTGATATAGTTAATACTTGCATAGTGATTTACTGCTTGCAGATGAAGAAATTGAGGCTGAGAGTGATTTATACCAAATCCCTTGACTACCCGTGGAGGAAGTAAACTTGAATCAGGATAGACTATGATTCCAAATCCCAGGCTATTTTCTTGCACCATTCTGCACTCCTCCATGTGCTACTGTGCAATACCACCCGCAACACTAACAAGTTCTCAATATCATGGTTTTTGGAATACTTTAAAAAATTAGGGCATATGTTCTAATGCTTAGTAATTTTTGAGCTCTGTGGACTAATACAACCTACTATATTACCTATTGGGTCTCTTTAAAATATTAAAAATATGTTTTACCTTTTTTGTTTCTGAGATTGTAATTTTATTTAGCTTTAAAAAGAGGATGTATTTTTTGAAATTTTGTTTGATTCTTTATCTTTGCCTTTTCTTTGCTATATTGATAAAATATAAAGGGTGAGGTTCTTATAGCTAGGAAGGAACTTAGAGGAAGAAATGCGCTGGAATTCTAGCATCTAAGTTAAATGCAGTTCTCGTAGTTTACTTCAGCTTAAATTATTTTATATCTACTTACAGAGAGTCTTCATTTAGGCAACAGTAATTCCTAAGGACACTACCAATGGATACAAATGAATGTAACCATGGTTTATTAGATGCAGTGTGCTGTGTGAATGTAAAGTTGCGTTATCATCTTTAGCCAGGACAGAGAGTGCGAGGAACAGCCCACTGCAGTCAGAGTGCACGTCCCAGAGTGTGCAGTGAGTCTCATGTTCTTTAGAAGGACAGCTATTCTTGTCTTGATACAAAGGCTTGTTTACTTTTGGATTTGACAAAAACTCTCCTGACCGAACTTTAGTTTGGTTCCTCTGAACCCTTTACCCAACTAGGCCTTGACTCTGGGCTTTTGTGTCTGTCCTTGCTAAGTCCAGTTTTAGCAAGAACCTGAGTAACTCAGCTTCTTCAAAACTACGGTTTAGGAATCATTTGTACTGTTCTCTGTGATGATCTCATTCCACGTACACTTCAGTGCTTGTTCATGATTTACAACATGGCTGCCAAAAGTCAAAGTTTGGATTTGAACCTAAATCAGTCTGACACCCAAGTCTGCATGTTCCACGGAAGTGTTATATTCCTTCCCACATTTCTTAGTCCACCATATGTGTATTCCCTATATTTTCTAGAATAGTGACACTAGCCATGGGATCTGGGACTGTCAGGCTAGGAGAACAAGTACCAGTAATTCTTCCCATTTATCTTTGCATATTTTAATATTCAACACTTGATAAGACCAAATAACCTTTCTGAAGCACATAGGTAGCCTGTTTTAGGACCACCTTCTATACACAATTTTCTCTTGCTGGAGCTGTCTGGAGTGACTGCATAAAAAGAGAAGTATAATCAAAATCAGATAAACCTCCCAGTAAGTTAATATATAGATAAATCATCATTGTTCTTACTCATAAGTTGTGCCTTCACATTGCTCATCAGGGATTGTATAATAAACTAGCATGTTTATAAATGTTTAGCTAAAATACAATAACAAAATGATCAAGCTTTATTGCTACTTAATTGAATTGGTTTTGTTTTCCTACTACATAGCTACCGTTTTGATGGTCTAAAATTACTAGAATTTTCGTTGTATTAGGTTTACACTCCCAATTTATTCCCTGCACAGAACCTGCCAACTGCACAAGTGAGAGAAGTGTGTGTAAAATCTGTGCTACATGCTGCCCCTAAGTACAGTGCCTCCCCCCGGCCCCCCTCCACCCCCCGTTTTCTCAGAGCAGTCATGTGGAGTATCACCAGCTACGAGAGGGTAAATGTGCTGGAGCCTAAATTTCTTTGTTTATGTTCAAAATGTTTCCAGAAATGGTTCCTCTGAGCATTTCCATTATTTCCTTTAGAGATCACTAACTCGGAGCAGTGGGTATGACTTGCTTTTATCCTCATCCTGACCTCCGCTCCAATTTTCTTACTGCTGAACATATGAACACCTAGTCTTATTTAGACATTTGGCAGGCTGTGGCTGTTCAATTAATTCCTTCCTTCTTTTCTATATATTTTAATTACCCCAGAGATCTGACATTTGAAGAATGTTACTTCTGGTCAGCTTGATAATTATGGGAAATACTCTGCTCTTTACAGCTCTGGGTTAGTTAGTCTTATGGGGCTGATGGAGGGGAGTAAAATGAAAGAATAGAAATTACTGGACCTTACCTGCAGAGAAACCTGTTGTCAATTAACATTTTAAAAGAATTTTGCATTTTCCTGGTTTTTATTATTGTTAATTAGCCTATCACTGTGATGTTCTCAAGAGAATTTTCAGAATTATTAGCCTTGTTTTACAAATAAAGACATAGAAAGTAAGTATGTAGATTGCAGGGAGTCTCTTTTCCGGGCTAAGAAATGAAATTATATTTTACTCTGGCCTGCCTGCTTATCACCTTTCCATTTTTTACCCCTACCTCTAGACAGCCTATCCTGCTAAGCCAATACACAATGAGCATGGTTTTGAAATGGTTTTATGTTCATGAGCCCCACACAGCCTGCAGGAATCATAATGATGTGTTGGTTCTTATGAGGACTTATAGGATATTGGAGGAGGAAGAGAAGAAAGCATTATATTAGAGAAAAAAACATTGTATTAGGGAAATTAGAGTTTGCATAGCATTATCAAAAGAACCTTAAGATTGTTACATGAGACTATATATTCATACACGTTGTGGGTATGTGGATATCTGTCTGCTGTATCCTGTTTGGATGAGTGCATTGGAGATCTCAAAAGATGGTAGTAAAATTTATTGTTTGAGACCTACATTAGTATCAGTAGATCTAGACTATTTAAATTGTTCTAATCAACACCTCTCGTTTTACTATAAAGTTTTGGACTGGCACTGCATTGCATGGGAAGATGATGTTAAGCGGCTGAAGTTTTAGATGCTAGCTAGTTAACTTTTTGCTATTTTTTTGGCTATAGATTATTAATTATGTATATACATACTTAATTTATAAATAAGTAAGTAAAGGTCAGCCATCTTAAAAATACCCATCTTTTGTAACAAAAGGGACTTGGTAAAAGAGTATGTGTAGATTAGTTGTAAACATGTTCACTTTTATAAAAAACAGTTAAACTTTATGTATTATATTTATATAGTAATTTTTTTGAAGTGAAAAAGCATTTGGAATATATATATTTTAAAAGGGTTTCTAATTGAAGGCATTCAGTGACTAGTAAAACCCTGGTTTTAGGCTTCTGAGCTGGTTTCTCTAAGAACCATGCTGAGCCCGCCGTTGTGGCTCAGTGGTTGAGTGTTGACCCAGGAACCAAGAGGTCACCAGTTGCACTCCTGGTCAGGGCACATGCAGGGGTTGTGGGCTCGATCCCTAGTAGGGGGTATGCAGGAGGCAGCCAATCAATGATATTTTTTGTTCAGTGATGATTCTATTTCTCTATCCCTCTCCCTTCGTCTTTCTCTCAAAATCAATAAAAACATGTTTTTAAGAACAGTGTTGAACCGTAGTAATTTTTGGATACAAGGAAAGGACCTTAAATAGTTTGTTAAAAGTGTTAGCCAAAAGAAATAAAAGGAAGTTGAAGCATATTTCTTCCCTCTTTAGGCCCTAGATTCTCACTGAATCACTTTACCGATGATAGTGTTGTCTTTCATAGTTTGTGTTGTCACTAGAAATAAACTTAGAATTCTTATCTTTAAATAGAAATATTCTTAGTCACTTATGCATTATAAAAATAGTTCCCATTTCCTGATCTCTCCAGTACATTTAGCATGTTCCTGCCCTTGTAGCATTCTAACTAGAGCTTATCACCGATGTGTATATGTAGATTTAATGTTTTCAGTACTCAACATCAGCAAAAGTAAAACAATTTCTTGGTCTTTGCATTCCAGCTAAACACATATTGACATTCTCAAGAAAGTAGTTTGAACAAAAAAATCCCAATATCAGGTGCCCCAGTGAAAGCATCTCAAATTATGACCAGATTATGAGAGACTTACCTTCAAGATCAGAAAAGTATGCTGCTTAGGGAAAGCTGTTTCCCAATATAAAGTGAAATAGGATAGTTTATCAGGAACTCTTGCAGTGTTATTTATACTGAAACTAGAGGCCTGATGCACGAAATTCGTGCCATAGTAGGCCTTCGCAGCCCTGGCTGCCTCAGCCCTCGTAGCTCCAGACAGTCCTTCCACTGTTCAGCCATCTGATCAGTTTGCATATTATGCTTTTATTATTATAGATAGACTAGAGGCCCTGTGCACAAAACTTTGTGCACTGGCGGGGGGGGGGTCCCTCAGCCCGGCCTGCGCCCATTTGCAGTCCAGGACCCCTTGGGGGATGTCCACCTGTCGACTTAGGCCCACTCCCCGGGGGATCAGGCCTAAACTTGCAGTCAGACATCCTTCTGGCAGCCAGGGAGCCCTCAGGGGATGTCTGACTAAAGGCTTAGGCCCCCAAGGGAGCTGGGGTGACAGGAGCCACGCTGTCCCGCCCAGCCGCCCCAGGTCGGGTTGCACATGGGACGCCCGGGTGGGCCGGCGGATCACTGTTTTTTTAATAGGCCTTCCTTTCCCCTGGCTGCTGGCCTCCGGCACCCGGGGCCCAGGCCTTCGCTCTGGTCGAGTTCTGACCAGAGCCAGCCCCGGAAACATCAGGCCTCGCTGCTCCACCAGCCCCGGGCTGTCAGGCTTTGCTCCACTGCTTGGAGCCTACGTATGCAAATTAGCCACCATCTTTGTTGGCAGTTAATTTGCATATCACGCTGATTAGCCAATGGGAGGCGTAGCGAAGGTACGGTCAATTACCATGTTTGTCTATTATTAGATAGGATACTTGAAAGTATGTTCTCACCTGCTTTTAAAAGTCATGGCATAAGTCATAATAAAAAGCAATTGTTTTTCCTTGGATTTTGAAGTGGAAGTTTTTGTTCCTCTCTAATAATGCAATTTACTTTTAAGTGTGGCCTAAACTTACAGTGAATCATTCTATCTAATAATAGACAAACATGATAATTGACCGTACCTTTGCTACGCCTCCCATTGGCTAATCAGCATGATATGCAAATTAACCGCCAACAAAGATGACGGTCAATTTGCATATGTAGGCTCCAAGCTGCGGAGGGAAGACTGAAGGCGTGCCGGAGCAGCGAAGACAGAAGACTGAAGGCGGCTCCGGCCGGAGCGAAGGCCTGGGTCCCGGGTGCCGGAGGAAAACCTGTGCCGGCAGCCAGGAGAAGGGAAGGCCTATTGCACGAATCTCTTTGTGCAACAGGCCTCTAGTCAAATAATAAGCATCTTTCAGTGGGTTTGCTGTTAGTGTGTTGCTTTTGGGGGTTGTTACTTGACAACTGGGCCACAGTTAGTCCTGTGCTACAGTGGGCAATCTAACCTTAATTTAGGCCTTGTGAAATTTAGACTGTGCAGAATTTCTGATGTGCACTGCTGAGTCCTTTACATTTAGCTTTCTGTAGCCAGTATTTGGTGGGCTGGCATTAGTTAGCTGAGAAAAAGTGGCATGCTTTGGTGGGATGTTTGAATATTTGGATATTATGATATTTTTGTCTTCATTTGGGGTAATGTCTAATTTTTCTGCATGCAGGTATAAAGTTCTTTAGCATCTCTGTAAGGATAGCACAATTCTACAACCTCATAATTGTATGGTAATCCCAAGCCAACATGTAGAATCAAATATCCTCTGGGTTTATTAAAACAGAGCCTGGTTGTAAGCCTGATTCATATGATAGCAGCAAGCATGAGGAAAAAAGTAGCAATCATAAAGAACATTTTTTTCATAAATGAACTCTTAAATCATTAAAATTTAAGGGGACATAAACTTTGAGTGTTTAATATTCATGAAAATTAAATTCAAAGTAGTTTATAGATATTCTACTGTCTTTCCCAAAACACCCGTTTGATAGCAAAGTACTTGGCAAGGACACTATCTTTCTTAGAGGTGCTGAAGGCATTGTTGGTGCTCATTTCATGTATAATAATATTATTCAGGGTTGAAATGTGGCTAGTATGCCAGGGTCAATGCCATTGCTCTTAGGAGAAGGGTGATTGGCATTTTAATCAGTGCAAATATTCAGAACCTTTGTCTGAAAGACTATATTTTTAGCTCTTCAGATTTCCCTGCTCTGTGGTTCAGCACCAATTCAGAGGGGACAGCTCCATCTACTGAAGGCCTATTTCAGAATAATTCCTTTTGTTGAGTTCAGTGATTTTCCTTTTGCACAACTCGTTGAACTTTCTTCTGATTTATAGGCTCCAATGAAGTTCATGCTGAAACTGGTAATTTGTTTGTTTCAAATTCCTTGTCATTTTGCTTAGTGCTTAAATCCAAAGGAGTTATCAGGGAGCATTATAATTCACTTTATTTAATGGTTATGTTTTGTTGGGACCTAGATAGATGGTAAAACTGCCCTTAAGAAAATGTTGCTGTACATGGTCTTTCTTTAGACATCCCTAGCTTGAATCCCCTTCCACACCATCACACTGGCATTTTATTGGCGATGTGATAGAAATTATAGTGACTTTGGTTTCTCAAATATCTCCAGTTATCCAAAAATATTTTTTACAAATGAGTTTTTAAAGAATAATCTGGGATCCATGCAAGGATTGTAATTTACATTTTGTTTGTCCTGCCTAATTAATTACCTTTAATCTAGAATAGTCTTTTCACCTTTTTTGTTTTAATTGATATTTTTGAAGAGTCCATGCCAGTTGTCTTGTAAGAATGTACCACATCTGGATTTGTCTAATTCATTCCTCTGAATCAGATTAAGTTTGGTGAATTTTGGTAGGAACACTACATAGCTGTGCACTTTATATTATGTCACTTCAGGAAGTACATATTACTTTGGTCTATTACTGGTGATGCTGAATTAGATCTCCTGATGAAAGTATTTCCTCCAACTCTCCATTTTAATGAGAAAAATCTCCTTTGTAATTATTAAGCTATTTATGGATGGATACTTAGAGACCATTTGTATATCCTCTTTCTCAACAACATTTTACCAGATTATTATTGTTTTTTGTCTGACTTTATTACATTCGTAATTATAAAATAGGTAATATAGATTTGAAAGTAGTGTGTCAGTTACTGATTAATGGGGGTAAGGATGGATTTGATGAACAATAAATGGACCTAGAGTTGTTGGCTATCTATATGGAAAAAATGTAAATTTAAATACCCACCTCACACCATACAGGAAAATAAATTCCAGATGAGTTACCCTTCTAAGTGTGAAAAGCAAAACTCTAAAACTTTCACAGGAGAATATACAATACATATTTTCATAACATTGTAATAGGGAATAATTCCTTAAGACATAAAAATCACAAGTCCTTAAAAAAAAGACTGACATTTTAGAATACATTTATATAAAAATCTTCAACATAACAAGAAGCTTTAAAAATAAATGAAAAGACAGACCATAGATTGGGAATGCATATTTGCAACTCTTCTAAGTGATCAAAGACAAGTAACCAGAGTTTGGAAAAAGTCATACAACTCAATAAGAAAAGACAAACTACTCAATCGAAAATGGGTAAAGGATATGACTAGGCAATAACAGAGAAAGAAAATTGTCCAATTATGAAAGGTTCTCTTCCTCACTAATAATCAGGGAAATGAAAGTAAATCCCTGTTGAGAATTCACTTTACACCTATTGATTGGCAAAACTTAATAAGCTTGATAACACCAAGTGTTGGCAAGAGACAGGAACTCTTGTATATAATTGAGTGGAATAAATTGCAGTCATATTTTTAGTGAGCAATCTGGAAGTATCTGGTACAGTTGAAAGTGTGCATATTCTGCAACTCAGCCTTTCTACTTTTAGTTAGCCTAAAAATTGTCACACATATAAAACAAGGGGACATGTACAAGGATATTCATTGTAGCACTACTTCAAATAGAAGAGAAAGTAGAGAAATTGATAAATGTAGTATAATTTTCTCCCTACACAATGGAACAGTTAAGATACATAAAGTAGTTATACATGTATCCACATTGATAAATTTTAAAAACATAGTACCCAATGAATAAGCTATAAACTAGTATATTATATGTATGTGTAATATATTATAGGTGTGTGTAGTATATATAACATAATTAATATAATATGTATTTACTATATAAGTATATGCATATATAAAACCCAGCCTATTGAGATATAATTCACATATCATACAATTCACCTATTCAAAGTGTATAATTAATGGCTTTTAGTATATTTACAGTGTTTTGCATCTATCACCACAATCAAAATTAGAATGTTTTCATTTCCTCTAAAAGAAACCCTTAGTCACCATCCTTCAAATCTCCCATTCTCCCCAGTACAACTATAAATGTATTTCCTGTCTCTATAACTTTGCCTGTTTTGGACATTTCATGAATGAAACTATGCAATATGTGGTCCTCTGTGACTGGCCTCTTTCAGATGGGTCATTTGCTTACGGTTCACCCATGGTGGAGCATGTATCAGTCCTTCATTTCTTTTTATTGCCAAATAATATTCCATTGTATGGAATATTAGAACACATTTTATTCATCCATTCATTCATTGATGGGCATTGGGTT
This sequence comes from Myotis brandtii, assembly GCF_000412655.1. Classification (NCBI taxonomy): domain Eukaryota; kingdom Metazoa; phylum Chordata; class Mammalia; order Chiroptera; family Vespertilionidae; genus Myotis; species Myotis brandtii. The sequence goes on along the minus strand of NW_005371949.1, from coordinate 632,554 downwards.
GTTTCCACTTTCTGGCTATTATAAAGAATGTTGCCATGAACATTTATGTACAAGTTTTGTATGGACATATGCTTTCATTTCTTTTGGGTATTTACCTAGGAGTGGAACTGCTGGATTACATGGAAACTTAACTCTATGTTGGAACTACAAAACTGTTTACCAACGTGGCTGCACCCTTTTTACATCCCCAGAAGCAGTGTGTGATGGTTTCACTGTCCCTCTGTCTTCGCTGACACTTGTTACTGTCCATCTTTCTTACTACACACTTTCTAGTGCAGTGGTTCTCAACCTTACAAATTGAACATAATTAAAACATAGTGATTCATCACAAAAACAATATGTAATTATATATGTGTTTTCCGATGGTCTTAGGCGACTTCTGTGAAAGGGTCGTTCGACCCCCAAAGGGGTCGCGACCCACAAGTTGAGAACCGCTGTTCTAGTGGGTGTGAAATAGCATCTCATTGTGGTTTTGATTTGCATTTCCCTGATGACTAATGATATTGATAATTCTTTCATGTGTTATTGACTCCATATTTTAAAAATGAACAGAATGTTAGTATGTATTGTTCCTCAATGCATACACAGGGTGAGGCAAAAGTAGGTTTACAGTTCACATGGACAATCATACAATAACTAGAGGCCCGGTGCACAAAAATTTGTGCACTGGGGGGGGTGTCCCTCAGCCCGGCCTGTGCCCTCTCGCAGTCTGGGACCCCTCGGGGGATGACCACCTGCTGGCTTAGGCCTGCTCCCCGGGGGATTGGGCCTAAGCTGGCAATCAGACATTCCTCTGGCAGCCCGGCAGCCCTCGGGGGATGTCCACTTGCCAGCAGGGAGCAGACCTAAGCTGCAGTCGGACATCCTTAGCGCTGCTGAGGAGGCGGGAGAGGCTCCCACCATCACAGCTGTACTGGCAGCCATCAGCCTGGCTTGTGGCTGAGCAGAGCTCCCCTATGTGGGAGCGCACTGACCACCAGAGGGCAGCTCCTGCATTGAGCGTCTGCCCCCTGGTGGTCAGTGTTGGTCATAGTGACCAGTCATTCCCAGTCTTTCTGTTGTTAGGGTCTTTCTGCTGTTAGTTGCATATTACCCTTTTACTATATAGGATAGAGGCCTGGTGCACGGGTGGAGGCCGGCCGGTTTGCCCTGAAGAGTGTCCCGGATCAGGGTGGGGGTCCCGCTGGGGTGCCTGGCCAGCCAGGGTGAGGGGCTGATGGCTGTTTGCAGCTGGTCACACCCCCTTTAGGGTGGGGATCCCCACTGGGGTGCCTGGCCAGTCT
>NW_005371949.1:616187-631066 GCF_000412655.1 Myotis brandtii | reverse complement strand
GGCCTGCTGAAAGCAGGTATTTGGGGTTTGTTTAGCTTCTATAATTGAAACTTTGTTGCTTTCGGAGCTCACAGCTGAGCCGCGGCAGGCTGGGAACCTTGGCTTCCTCCATCACTGGAGCCAGCAAGCCTCCTGCTCGCTTCAGCTGCATGGCTGCCGGCCGCCATCTTGGTTGGGTTAATTTGCATATCTCGCTGATTAGCCAATGGGAGGTGTAGCGAAGGTATGGTCAATTACCATGTTTGTCTATTATTAGATAGGATTAATAAATAATAATACAAGAATACACTGTTTCTCATACTACAACTGTAAGCCTACTTCTGCCTCAACCTGTATGTATAATCAAAGTATAAAAAATGGGAAAAGGGGGAGAATAGGGTTTTAGCTATATTTGTGTTGTTTTATTTCTTAAAAATGAAAAAAGAAAGCATGACAGAAATAAGGCAGAATGTTAGCATTTGTTAAATAATGGTGGTAGATACATAGTTGTCTTGTTAAATTATTTTCTATTGATGTGTGGTTATAAAACTATAAATCTATATTCTACATCTATATCTATAAAGACAACTACCCTAAAACAATACTTGATATGCTCAGAGTAGGAAAGTTTTCTAAGCAAGAATAAAAACAGAAAAGAAATCTCAGAAATGCTTTGGTGTATGCTTCCATTTTGGTGAGATATGAGAAATAGGAAACAAAGTTTGCCCAAAAAGGTATAGGTTAAAGAATCATTTGTTAGTAGACACTGAGTAAGAGTTGTCAACAATGTCAAATGTCACGGAGAGGGAGAGGACATGTTCTTATTAAATAAAAAATCAAAACTCATCAACACCTTTCAAGGAGTTTGATTTCAGAAGCGAGGGTCAGATTTAAATTGTAAGGAGTATGCACTATATGGTGTGTGAGAAACAGTACCATGCTGGCAGTGACTTGAAGGAGAGACACAGGGCAATAGCTTAAAATGGAAGATGGAGCACAGAACTTGATTCAGCCTCAGCACCAAGCTTGGTAAAGTACTTCACTATCACCCACGTGAGCAGGTTGGAATTCCTAAGTGGCAGCACGGCAACACTATTCTGATTTAGAAACTTGAGAATTACTACTTTATATTTTCTCTCCTTCTTCCCTTGTTAAAACTTTTTTTTTTGCATATATGATTATTTTACTTTCTCATTCTTAAGATCCTTTGTGAAGGAAGAATAGGTTATTTGCTTATCTTTATACCACTGCCAACCATAGTTCTTTGCATAGAGTAGATGCATAAATAATATACTATCTTAATTTTAAAAGAAACAACTTTATTCTCATGGAGAGACCTTATGGGAAAGCTACCAAAAGATGGAACAATTAAATGAAACTGTGTGTACAGTGTGTGCAAATACCTAACCCATGATCAGTAAATGTTAGTATTTCCTCATCACTGCTCCCCTACCAGATATTTGAGAGGAGATAATTGAGGAAAACAATTTCTGAAGACACAGGAAGGGTTAAATTTTTAAAGAAAGAGGGATGGAAGGAGGGAGGCTACATCTCTGGGAGCAGAGGAGGAGCAGTGATGGAACGCATGGTCATTGCCCTCCGTGTGGTGAGGTGAGGTCCTTGGTGATGGAGGTGGTGAGTGGGGCATTAAAGACAATAAGGAACATATGTGTATGAGCAAAGACATAAAAGGCACATGGATAAAGGCAGTATCCAGCAACATTGAGAGTTCCCTTGAATTTACATAGTATGAATGATATGTGAATATGTGATTTTTTTTTAGAAGCTGGGACTGAAGAAAAGCATACAGAATGTATATTATATGGGGAGGGATACATAGGGCTGCAAATGAAAAGTTGGTGGAGACATGGTAATTTCTTTTAAATGTTTGAACACTTCCCATAGAGATAAGTAATTCTTATAATTCTATTTTATTAGAAAATAGAACTCAGGCTGAAGAGTCTAAGTAGGACAGATTCCAGCTCAGTAAAAGAACTTACCAATAATTAGAGCTACCTAATATTGGTGTACACTGTTTTGACAGGGAGTTTCCTGTCAGGGGAAGGAATCAAAGAGAAGCTGGGATGTGAAAGTGGGAAGGTCTGACGGTGTGTAAGGTGTTAAAAGGATTTATCATGCCCTAGCCAGTTTGGCTCAGTGGATAGAGCATCTGCCTATGGACTGAAGGGTCCCGAGTTTGATTCCGGTTAAGGTCACGTATTTGGGTTGCAAGCTTGATCCTGGACCCTGGTCAGGGCTCCTGTGGGAGGCAACCAATGGATGTCTCTCTCTCACATTGATGTTTTCTCTGTCTCTAAAAGTCAATGGAAAAAATATCCTCAGGTGAGGTTTAACAAAAAAATAAAAATAAAAGGATTTATCATTGGAAGGTTGATGGGGGAAGAAAATCTAGTTTGTAGTTAAGAGTAGGAAAAAATGTAGTGACTATGACCCCAAACTAGACTGGATGCCGGTTGTAGCTAGAAAGGAGCCAAAAAGCTAAGTCAGTTGTGGAATCTTCATGTCACGGTAACCACCTTTTTTCTGCCTTTCTGATCTTGACACTGACAACATGGTCATCAGTCATCACTCCCATTACTTGCAGGTATCCTCCATTTGTCTGTCTCCTAGGTAACTGTGAGCCATGTGTTTTTATCCTCATTTAGTATTTTATTGCTTTTTAAAATGAATAACTATAATTAACTTTTTTTGACAAAAAAATAAAGAAGTTTTAGGTTTATTTGTGGATGGTGCACATGGAACATGAACACTTTTATACTTGTCCAGTTTTTGCATGATTTTCTTTTCACTAGCATTAATCAGTAGCTAAATTTTGTATTTTTAGTAAAGGCCATACTATTAATAACTAAATACATTTTTTATTTTTACTAAAACAAAATCCTAAATAATTTTTGTTTCCTAACTTTTCTCCCTCCTTGCATCTCTTAGTATGGGAAAGAAGAGCGGATTAGTCAGTTTCACTCATGTGGTGAAGAGAGTGTCAGCAAACTCACTATGAAGTCCAGGACAAGGGACAGCTAATTAGTACCAAATTCATGTACCTGTTTCTTTCTTGGCTCGGTGCTTAACATATAGGCTGTGATCTTGGAGGATTCCAAACCCAACACTTTTTTTTGGATGTGGTACATTACTACCCAGAAATAGAGTACTGATTTCCAAGGCTTCCCTTGCTTCATCTGAGTGGAAAAGTAGCGTGGAGCATAAGGTTGGCTAGTTAGCTCTTTTTCCTCCTTCAGGTTGAGTGTGGGTTCTTAGAGACACCGAATAGTCAGTCTCTTTCATGTTGTATGGTCAAGATTCAGTAGCCCCTCTTTAACCATGGCGAAGATATTCTAAGACCCCTCAGGGATGCTGGAAGCTGCAGATACTACTGAACCCTATGTATACTGTGTTTTTTCCTATATGCACATATCTACGGTAAAAGTTAAATTTATAGATTAGGTACAGTAAGAGATTAACAACAATCACTAATAATAAAATAGAACAATTATGACAATATAATGTAATAAAAATTATGTAAATGTGATCTCTTTCATTCTCAAAATATATTATTGCCCTGTAGTCCCTTTTTCACTTAAAGGAAGCACTTTATGGCTTCTCTTTGGCATGACAGAATGGTTAAGGCCACTACTTAAGCACTTTTGGGCCATTATTAAGTAAAATAAAGCTGACTTGAACATGAGCACTGCAGTGCCCTTACAGTGGATCTGAACTGAGATGGCTACTAATTGACTAACTGGCAGGGAGTGTCTATAGCAGGGATGGGGAACGTCCAGCTGGCGGAGCTGTACAAGGCCCGAGAAATCATTTGGTCTGGCCCTGCCAAGGCATTAGGGGTGAGTAAATTAAATGTTTGACCAAATATAGCAGGCTAACTTTTAAGTTGATGATTTTATATGGCCTGTGAATGATGTTATAAATGTCCAAATGGCCCTTGGCAGAAAAAAGGTTCCCACCCCTGGTCTATAGTATGAGTATACTGGAGAAAGGGCTGATTCATGTCCAGGTGTGAGATCTCATCCCGATACTAAGAGCGGTGCACAATTTAAGACTTAGAAGTTGGAATTTGCCCTTTAATATAGTTGGACCGCAGTTGACTGCAAGTAACTAAAACTGTGGAAAGTGAGGCTGTAGATAAATGGAGACTACTATACTATTGAAATAAAGTCACAGTATTCATGGGAAATATTGTATTAGAAATTGCTGAGAAGAATGTCAGAAATGTATGCAGTTCGATAGGTGTGTGCATTGAGTCTCTTGGAGTAAGGATGAGGCCCACAGTCTCTAAGGGACGACAACAGATCTCTGGTAAAAACTTTTCTAAATATGCGTGACCCACCTCCTGAGGTTGTGCTGTAGCCACCACTCTGGGATCTACATTTTCCTTTTTCCTGCTTTGAATCATTACATGTACTCACTACCTTTAAGCAGCTTTCAGATTGTTGTGCGTATTACTAGATATAAGATGAACTGAGAAGCCAGTGCTGGTGAATGTACTCTGCACTGGGAGACCATTGTCATTGGTTGGCCAGCTATTTTATAACCAACTCTTATGTAGAGTTCAAGGTTAGAAAAATCCTTCATACATGAGGAGCTTGAGAATTTAAATGGAAAAAAAGGACATTTATGGGGTAATATTGTAAGGATGACAGGTATTTTCAGTGTTGAGCAAAAGGTCATCCTTGACTGTGTTTAGAAGTGATAAAGTGGTTCAATATGACCTTCCCGGTGTAAGTGAATTCAGGAGTGCCATGCAGCAGAAGAGGCAGGGTCTGGATAACACTTCATTTCAAGTAGCAGGGCAGTGAGGCAGAATGAAAGATGATATAGTGGAGAAGTGACTTCAAGGAAAGAACAGCTGGTTTCCATATGAGTAACATCAGACCAGTCATCTGTTGATACATGGTCAGTAGAACTGGGAAAATATCTCCACTTCTCCAAGTCGGTGTTTATCATTGAAAGAGTTAAGAAGTAAGTTCTGAAAACCACTAGTAAAGAAATTTGTCACCTGACTATAGTGTTTTGAATAAAGCATATTTAAAAGGGAAAAATCAAAGTTGGGATGAAGCGAGATCAGGAAGGTAACAGTGACTCAGTCATACCCAGTCAGTACTCGGGTATTAATTGAGTACTGTCGTGGGAGCCCTGCAGTATGTGCTCTGTGTTTTAAGTAGATTGCAGTCTGATCCAGACAAGGGCAACTTGAAAGGTCAACGCAGACAAAGGCAGCATATGTTGGTGTGAAATGGGTAGTAGTACTGTTCAGAATGGGAATCTCAGAACTCAGGTGCCAGCCCATACCTCCTCTATTTGTTTCCTGTGGCTGCCTTACCAATCACCTCAAAGCTAGTGGTATCTCATCATCTCTAGCACATTCTACTGGTTCAAAGCAAGCCAAGTTTGTCTCACACCCAAATGGAGGGAATTATACAAAAGTGTGGGGATCAGGAAGTGGGGCTTATGGGACCATGTTAAAGTCTGTCTATGGCATTTTAACTATATTCTCCAGGTCAGCGGTCGCCAACAGATGGTCTGTGTACCACTGGTGGTCTGAATGGTTGGCGATCGCTGGTTTAAGGAAACCTTTGGAGCAGTGGTCACCAACCGGTGGTCCGCTGACCACTGGTGGTCCATGAGGCCCGAAAGGTTGGCGACCACTGCTCCAGGTTATTACATTTTAAGCTGTGTTAGAGATGATAGGTTCCAAAAGAGTTGATTTCAAGGGAGAAGAAAATTCCTTGTGCTTGATTTGGCTTTTCTTTATTAAAGCTGGTGGTGAGAATTACAATGATGTAGGCAAAACTGAAAATAAGACGCATCAGAAGCTAAGATCTGTGCTTTCTTTTTCTTTTTTTTTTTTTAAACTTGTTCATTGCAGTTATTTGCTCTCCTGAGATGACCCTCGCCTGTGGGTGACTGCAGTGTTTCCACGTTTAGGCTTGTTCTTAGGGGTTCTGTGCTTCCTATATCTTGCACTACATGTGAAATTGGTATTTATGTAGCCTGTATTATATACTTAAAAGGGTACTTACTATAAGAGTTCTGTGTTCCCTATAGCTTGCAATTATGTAATAAAAAGGGTACTTAATAGCTTGCAGTGCATAATAAACGGGGTGCCCAATATAAGAGCCTGTGTTCCCTATAGCTTGCATTACTTAATAAAATGGTGCTTACATTAGATGGGAGCCTATGAAATTATAGTCAAGCTGCATAGGCCTGATTTTAGAACCACATATTCTTAACAGGGAGGTTATATAGGTTATATGTTTTACTGGCTCCTGCAGCTCTTCAAAATGACCCAGTTCAGAATGACATTCAACTTAGAGAGAGCTGATTGAAGTGGGCATTGGTGGGAAATCCCTTGGGGATTTATGGAGCAATTTAAAAAACTAAGAATCTCATTCTTAATAGTAGAAAACTATGTCGTTAGAATTTTAGAGAAGTATGGGAAGCTTTATCTTCCTAAAACAATGGTGAGAAATGCTTATATTTTTAAATGAGGGAAAGGAACTAATTAGCCCAATTTTGAAAATATCATTAGGGAAAGTAATAGAATTAATGGTGAGTAACCCAAGGATGAGAAATAATTTTCCTTGAAATGAGAATTCTTCTAGAGATTAATTCTAGAATTGTTCTAGAGACTTCATAATACAGAGGTGTGAAACCACTGGTAAAACTAATACTGTCTTACAGATTTTATCCCACCTTTTTATTTTGCCTTAGATAACCCATATGTAGTTTTCTCATAGCATTCTTTATCTTACCTTTATATCACTTTGCTTATTTGGTAAGTGTGTGTGTGTGTGTGTGTGTGTGTGTGTGTTCGTGTATGTGTTCATGTGCCCTCACTCACATGTGTGGGCATGTGTACACATTTGTCAATTTCTTCTCATCTAGATTTTAAGCTCATTGAAAATGAGAACCCTGTAATAACCATATTGTCACTATGTATTCAGGACTTAGCATTGTCCTTAGACATAGTAGACACTCAGTAATTACTGAATGAATGGATACTTATTATTTATTCATATAACTCTGCACAAGTATTCTTTACAAATTTCCTCATGCAAATATATACTAGAAATATTTATAAGTAACATCATTTTTAGGCTCTTTAGATTATTATATATTTGATGGGAAGCTTAGCACTATTTAGCTCTATGAATATGGTCAGTAAATAGTTCCTAAAAAATGTGATCACTTTGACTCTTATTTCTTATATTCTGTCAGAGAGAGGCTAATTTAAAATAAGAAAAGAGCCTGGCTGGCATGGTTCAGTGGTTTAGCATCGACCTATGAACCCAGGAGGTTACGGTTCGATTCCCGGTCAGGACACATGCCTGGGTTGTGGGCTTGATCCTCCGTAGGGGGCACGCAGGAGGCAGCCGATCAATGATCCTCTCTCATCATTGATGTTTCCATCTCTCCCTCCCTCTCCCTTCCTCTCTGAAGTCAATAAAAATATATTAAAAAAATAAGAAAAGAAGGAGAGTGGGATCAATGGGGGGGGGGGGCATTTGTAATCTTTAAACGAGGACTTGGCAAATGATTAACAAATTTCTGTGGGGACAAAGCTCCTAGTAACCAGGTTGACCAGAGTAAATACAAGGTCAGGGGAGTTCTCACAGCCACAAACTAAGTCAGTGGAGGAAGCAGTGCTGTTTTCCCAGGGCCAGAGCTCAGGAGAGCTGAGGCACGGTCAGGGTGTCCTTAGCGGGAGGAATGTGCTCCATGGACAGTTACGGGTCTGTAGAGAGAGGAACTTTGAAGACACTGAGCTCAGCAGCCAGGAAAGCTTCAGGGGATACAGGATGTTGGTAGGGAGTTGCCCTTTTTAAGGAGGGACAGGATTTAGCAGTTGGGTTTAGTGCTCATAGACCCCCTCCCCTTGCCCTCTTCCTTAGATGTTTCTCTGTCCCTGGTATGGATGCTTTTGGCACAAAGTGTATCATTGGTCAACATGTCTGCCTATCTGGATAGTGGAGGTGTTACTGAATTCACCTTGGCTACTTCTGTTTCACTTGGAAGTTACTGACATCATGCCCCGGTTGGGGGTTGTGTCTAATTGCCACAGAAGCAGCTCTGTGTGTTATGCCTGCAGATGGCTCTGAATCTGTCAAGAAAAGAGCAAGATAAATATTTTCTTATAAACATAACAGGAAGAGTTAAACACTTATTGTTTTGAAACCAAGCTGATAAGCATATTACATTGTCTGAGGCACCAGAAATAAGCAAATTAATGACATGCAAATAACTGTTGTTCATGAATTGTGGGATAATAATAGTATCTGTTTGGATGTTTATGGTAAATTTATTTACATGGCTCAATGTTCTGCTAATTTTCCTGTGGAAAATGATACATACTTAGTTTCTTTCCCCTTTCTTTCAGAAATGCTTTATTGAAATGATAAAAACCAGTACATTGTTTTGCTATCATGGCTTTGCCAAGGGTAACTCTAAAGACAGTATTTGTGGGTATAGAGTGAAGAAAGAAGTGTTCATTGTATGGGGGTTTCTTCTGACTTACACATGGCCACCACCATGGCCGTCCTTCTGTAATGCAGAGGCTCTCTCACTGCACGTGAGCACTCATGGCAGGTGCCAGTCCAGGTGGCCTTGCTGCGGCTCTTTCTCATGAACATCTTGACATCAGCTTCTTGGTGAACGTCAGACTTTTCCTCTCTTCAGGCAGCCCAGGGAAGGGAGCAGTTTGTGTGGGTGGTGTGAGCCAGGTGTGGGCTTCTGCCTTTTCCACTAAGGAGTGATTGGGCTTATTTTGAAACGATGGCTCTGAACTTCGCCTAGTGTTCCGCACGCTCCAAGGAAACCTCTGCATCCCACGTGGTTCTCTATGCTCCTGGTGCACCTCCTCCCTGAGGTGCCTCAGTGGTGAATATGTGAGATCCTTCATTCTTTCAGGAGAACCACTTCTTCTGGGTCATTAACTTGGATTGCATATCAGGTGCCTCGTCAGCGAGGGAACATTTTGGTTGGGATAAGGAGTAATTGTTTTTCTATCCAACTTTCCAGGCATGTTTTATCCACCGAATGCCTCCCTCCATCAAGTGATATACAAGCCTCGTGTGTTTTATTTACTTGCTTTCCATATGCCAAGTCTCGGCATTTTGCTTACCTCTATGCATTTTTATCAACAACTCTGACATTTTGACATGATTTTATTTTATTTTTAAAATATATTTTTTATTGATTTCAGAGAAGAAGGCAGAGGGAGGGAGAGATGGAAACATCAATGATGAGAGAGAATCATTGATCGGCTGCCTTCTGCGTGCCCCCTACTGAGGATCAAGCCCACAACCCAGGCATGTGCCCTGACCGGGAATCGAACTGTTACCTCCTGGTTCATAGGTTGATGCTCAACCACTGAGCCACAGCAACTGGGCTTGACATATTTTAAAACAATTATCTCACGGCATGCTAAACACTGTGATTAGCTATCTGTTGTTCACAAAGCAGGAAGTAGAATGGAAATGAACTCTTGCTTTAATTTTCAGTAGAGCAGGAATTTTAACTTTTAGTCAGAAAGGAAAACAGAGCATTTTGTATCTGGGACTAGTTTGTATCAGCTACTCTCCACCTGATTTTGCCATTTTGTGGTTATTGTGCGTTGGGGTGCAGGAGAACATGGGGTGCATAGGAAGGTTGAACCACTGGCATTTTACTCACCTCTATGAATTCTGTAAACTGACATCTCGCCTTTGGGGATTCTCTTTGCCAGTCCTCTCCACTCATTGCCATGGCAGACATTAGAGTTTGGAAGGCTGATAGCCAAATATTTTCTTACTGTGTTTTGGGAGGGTAGGAGTGGGTGGGTGAAGGCAGTAGACACACACACACACACACACACACACACACCCTTGGGGATCCACAGTCCGCTGTTCCTTCTTTCAGATTGAAGTCCTCAGGTAGAGAAATTATACTACCTTTTAATAACCCCGATTAAAAGAAGGAGAAAAATCAATTGGCAGATTTTGAGGAGAGAAATCAATTTCCTTATTGCAGAAGAGGGTGAGAGACATAACTAGTTTGTGTTTGCAAATTGTTTGCTTTTAGTCTGTGCTACTTCAAGAGTTTGAGAAGTAGGGTGTTTAACTTCTCAACTTTTGACTGATGGGATCATGTAAAAGTGCCCCAGCCTAATGGAAGCTCAGGATGCAGCTCCGAATCGCTGGGTTGCACTTGACAGTGATTTGTATGTCCACGGATTATTAAACCTCAGCATGGAGAATGTCCTGGTTTAAAATTTTCCCATTTTGTCCGCTTGGTCTGATGTGAGGAGCAGCTATCCTTTCTGTCGTCTTGCACAGTAGAGGATAAATTTGTCAAGCACAGGTAAGTTTCTGGTCAGGGCCAGCCAAACTAATATGGGGTGATTTCGTTCCTGGACTTCTCAATCACTAATGTTTCCCCCATCCCTGAGCTTGCTCTTCACTGACATTTAAACGCCATTTGTTATTCCAATAGCCATAAACAGGTTCCATGACCTGGGGCACATGCCTTAGAGTGGCCAGGAAGAAGCAATCTCAGAACAAATGGTAATCACCCTGTGTCATATTTGTTAACTTCATCACACAGGTCCTCAGGCAGTGCTTCTAAAACCCCCTGAGCTTCCTCCAGGTTTGGCGAGGTGTGCAGAAATCTGCTTTTGTAGAATTTAGAAACCAGGAAAGTGATTCAGTAGTTCTGGCTTGAAGACTTGCTTAACATAATTTCTAGATTCCTTCAGCTACATTCTACCTCAGTGTGTTTTCTTGTTATTCTACAAGCATTTATCGGTGCTTATTGTGTACTAGGTATGTTGTTCTGAACTGGATTATACCAGGGCTTAAATTAATTTTGGTAAAATTACTTACAGTGAATATCATCACTTCTTACATTTTTGTGTTTTATTTCTTCCCTTTTTCATTAATAAAAAGTCACCTTATGCATGTTATGAAGATGTGTATATCTGAAAATTCTAATTTGGTATGAGTCAAAAGCTGATTAAAGGGTGATGGTAGAAATATTGATGCCTGAGAAAGGCTGAGGTGGCAGGGAAAGTATTAACCAAGGGGAGATAATGGCTTGAGAATAGGGATTGAGGTAATTAATAATATGGATTAGAAGAACAGTGATAGAGAAATAGGGAGTATATTGATTTCTTAGATATAAGGGTACTTGGAACAATGAAGTCTCAGAATATTAGAGAAAGAATTGATAGAAACATACTTTTTCATATTCTGTTTTATTCCACTTGCATAATGTTTGCTTTAGATCTAAAATAATGAGCAAAGTGTAAAATTTACTTTGAAATCATAATCTGAATATTTTAAGTATTGCATTAGCAAATAATTTGCTTTCTATTCCTATATGCTATTTTAAAATATTGCTCAATATTACATATTTGCACCAGTTTTTGATAATTTTTTAAAGATTAAAAAATTGGGGTATAATTCTCATTTTATAAAGTTCACCACTTTAAAGTGTACAATTCATTGGTTCTCAGAATATTCACAAGGTTGTGCATCCATCACCACTGTCTGAGCGCAAAACATATTCATTACCCACAGAGAAACTGGTCACTGGTAAAGAAGTCACCATCAGCAGTCACTCCCAGTCCTCCCCCACCTTCTACAACCTCCAGTCTGCTTTCTGTCTCTGTGGATTTATCTACTTTGGACATCCTATCTAATAAAGAGGGAATATGCTAATAGACTGTCACGCCCTCACAAAGACGGTGGCGCCCACAGCCAACAAAGAGGGAATATGCTAATTGACTGCCACACCCTCACAAAATGGCGGTGCCCAGTCCCCTCAGCCCCACCTCATCCAGCCGGAGTCCCCCAGTCCCCTCAGCCCCGCAGGGGAAGGCAATTGGGGGCGATCGGGCCGGCAGGGGATGGCAGTTGGGGACGATCATGCCAGTAGGGACATGTTAGGCGTCAATCAGGCCGGCAGGGGAGTGGTTAGGAGCCAGCAATCCCGGATTATGAAAGGATGTCCGAGGGGTCCCAGATTGGAGAGGGTGCAGGCTGGGCTGAGGGACCTCCCCTACCCATGCACGAATTTCGTGCACCAGGCCTCTAGTTTCATATAAACAGAATAGTACAATATGCAATGATTTGTGACTACTTCCTTTCTCTTAGCATGATATTTTCAAGGTGCATCCATGTTTTAGTATGTATCAGCCCTTCATTCCTTTTTATTGCCTAATATTCCATTGTATGGACACTTGATTATCCATATACTGTAATATCTATTCATTAGTTGATGGACATCTGGGTTGTTTCCACTTTTGGCTATGATGCATAATGTTGCTGTGAACATTCATGTACAAGTTTTTGCATGAAGATACACTTACAATTTCAGTATACCTAGGAATGGCATTTTGGGGTCATTTGGGTCACTTTTTGAGAAACTGCCAAACTTTTCCAAATTGGCTGCACCATTTTATCTTCCCACCATATTGGCCATATTTTTTTTAATGTAACTGGCATGCTGTTAACAATAAGTTGACCCTTTGCCTCCTGCACTTTTGGACATCGTGTGTACTGGGATGACTTACTACCTGAAGCTTTGGAAGGGCATAGAATTTGGGAGCTGGAAGGATTCTCTGCTAATGCATCCATCCCTGCCAAGCTCTTACCCTCACCATCAGGAATTCACTCTTCTTCCTGAGCATGGAGGTCCACTGCTGACCTGGTACAGCATTTTCCCACACTTTTATAGCTTTGCTTTGGGGGTTTATTGACATTTAACGAGTGTTTTCATTCCTGTAAAATCATTTGTATGTTTACTGCTGAGGACAGCATTCATAAAAGGAGGAAAAAAAACATTTAAATAACTGCATTTTACCTGGGGAAGATAAATTACAGTTGGCCATCAATAAATAGATAATAACTTTTATAGCTACCAGGGTTATTAAATTGTGGAAGACAATAAATTTGCATCCCTTGTGAGTCACTTGCCTTAAAACATTCACAACTAATTATCTGAAAGTGAGACAAGTTAATGCAAGTTTGCTATATTTACTTAGTATTCTTTTCTTTCCTAATCACCCTTGTGGATGGAGGAATCCATTTTATCAGTTTCTTCTTCCTACTCTGCTCCTCAGATAATATTTGTATAACTTAAATGTAGTGCAGCGTAAGTAAGCATCGGTTCCCTCGTATCTGAGGCAGTGTTCTTTGAGCCACGTTTGCATGTTAAGTGCCATCTTGTACCATGAAGGATAGGTTCATAGACTGGACTCGTAATGAAGTTGAGAATTGCTGTGCGAAAGCTATAGACTGTAGTTAGAAATCTAGAGCCTTGGAATGCAAAGATATATATTTCACCTGCTTTCGACAAAACCTCTATTTTATAAGGCTTTATGGGAAACAGTTCAGTTACCTTAGTTAAAACTCATTCCAGGAAGCAGAATATTAAGATCTTACTTGAAGATACCGAGATTTTCTGCTTTTTGTTAACTTGTCACCAGCTGATTGATACCTGGCATTACAGTAAGAGGTTTAACAGATTCCTGAATTCAGTCACGTTTGTCCAAATCTGTGGGATATATCATAGGGAGGATCATAAGGCTATTAAGATAATAATTGGGTTTCTAGGCTACCCAATCCACATAGCTTTGGGACTTGAGAGTGGGAACGTATTAAAGAATTCTCCTTTTTTGTTCAAGTAAGAAATAAAGGCATTTTTAGAGATTAGCATGGGGTGGTAGGAAAAAAACACCAGGCTTTTATTTAGAGCAGTTGTGTTCAAATTTGGCTTTATGCCTATCTGGTTGTGTAATCTTGTTTAAATTACAGAACTTCACCAAGGGTCACTTTACTAATTTGTAAAAGGTAGATAATAATACTTTCTCACAACATACCTTTTGTATTTTGTACTGTATGAGACACAGAGTAGGCATTCAGAAGTTAGTGAAATCTGAACCTGGGGTATATTAGGTTGCCTTACTGAGGTTTTGTTATATGTATGTGTATTTCTATGTGTGAGTGCACACACACACACACACACACACACGCACACGCCCATGCCCATCTATCTCCATCCCACATCTTGCTTTCAGTAAGATTTATCTGGTTATATGGTTGACAGTTAACTCTTTTAAAAAAAATTTTTTTTTTTATTGATTTCAGGAGGAAGGGAGAGAGAGATAGAAACATAAATGAGAGAGAATCATTGATCGGCTGCCTCCTGCACGCCCCACACTAGGGATCGAGCCCACAACCCAGGCATGTGTCCTGACTGGGAATTGAACCATGACCTTCCTGGTCCATAGGTTAATGCTCAACCACTGAGCAACACCTGCCGGGCAATTGACAGTTAACTCTTAAATGTATTGGATTAATCAGAGCCTTTTAAATTATCTTAAAATGTAGTTTATTGTAAAGATTTGTTAGAAGCTGCTATAAATTTGTCATTTGCTTGTCACTCTTCCAGTTTCTGACAATGTCACCACTTTTGCTTACATCATTCAAGCTGGGAACCATAGCATGACCTTTTCTACCTTCTCTTTCGTTCATAATGTTGCTGCCCAGCAGTCTATTTCTATCAAAGCTAATATTGCATAAAAGATTGCTGATATTGATAAAGGGTAGAAAATGTATTAGTCAACTGATTACTGAGGTGCTACTCCAGCCCGTATTGTGTCCATTTATACTCAGAAATATAATGTAATCTCAATTTAAAGTGTTTTTAAAAAGTTAATTCTTATTTTCTGATGTTCCTCTAAATGGCAAGCTTTTACCTGGATGGTGTGGTGAAGAGCCCTTTGTATTTCATTAACAGCAGGATACCAGGTGTGCGAAAACCAGAAACCCCAGCAGCCTGCCTCTGAGGATACAGTAGATGGAATTATTATTTAACAAATATTCATT
>NW_005371949.1:595739-616119 GCF_000412655.1 Myotis brandtii | reverse complement strand
CTGCCTCCTTGAGAGCAGTATGCCCCTCCCCCCATTGCTACTGGGCTTGGGCATGTGACTTACCATAACCAATGGAATGTCAGCGGGAGATGCCAGTAGCAAAGGCTTGAAATGTGCTTGTGCATTAGGATTTGGTATTTTGCTGAATCCCAGGAAACCAGCATGTATATGAGCAAGAAAGAAGTGCTTACTGTTATGTGTTAGAGTTTGAGGTGGTTTGTTACATGCATATTGTTGTGACAGGAGCTGATACGTACAAAGGGATGCTGATTTAAAGATTTTCTTTGGGCATTGATTTGGGAGCCTTAACTTTCCCTATAGAATCATAAACTTCTTGTTTGATTGCACCTATTTTAATGCCAATGTTGTGTCTCTGGTCAGTGACAAACTGTTCAGGATGGAAAGCTCAGTTACAAGGAGTGCTCACAGTTCAGATGTGGAAAAAGAAGGAGGCTGGTTGACTCTGGTTATCTCTGCAAACCTGTCAGTACTGGGAAGTCATTTCTAGAAGATAGGCCAGTGCCTCTGTTCTTGTTGGGGAAAGTCCTTATATTTCCTCAGTGGTGGAAGGGCAGTGAATACACAAAGATAGTCTCTATTTGTGGAAAGAGCCAAGAGCCTATTAAAATTCCGTTTTGTCTTTAGAAGCAAACATAAAGGAATCTGGAGGAGGCCAAACACCTCTTTAAAATAATGATTGTCTCGGGCTAATTTCTTCCCTGTGCCTCCAGCATCATTAGGTGCCAGTCCTACTGTGTAGGTTCATTTGCAAATAAAACTGATTAGAGAGGAGTCCAGTACATGAGACTTCCTAAGGCCAGAGTTTTCAGGCACCTGCCCATTGTTTGAAGCAGTTAACCTCAGCAGCACCTTTGTTCCTCCCTACCTAGGAAAAACAGGGAAAACAAGATTGTTTATTTCAAAAGGCATTTGGAACCCATTCTTCAAAACTGAACACTGACAAAAAGAGAAAAACGGATATTGTGTAAAAGCTCAGAAGGTTTTCAGAATTTCCCTTTCTTGCCCATTATAAACATGGTCTTTCCCTTTGCTCTGAGCTCCCCCCTCTGGCATTCATGGTATATTTCTCTTTCTATGATCACAAGCTTCAAAGCTCCCCCACCATGTTATTTTGCAAACCCTCTAGACTGTGCAGTGATGGCAGGGGCTGCTTTTATGTTTTGGAGTTTGGGAGGTTGTGGATTAAGGGACGCAGGGGACTGCCTGCAACATTTATTAACTTTTAATTCAGTGCAGCAAAAATCGGAAACCCAATGCGCCATTGACAGTTGCTTTAAAGATACTTTGAGCTTGTTTGACCATATTTTAAGGCTGTGTGCCAGGAATGAAATGAAGTGCCTTTTCACAGAGCTCAGGATTGTGCTATCCTAATCGAGAAATCCATAAGGCTCTTTGTTTTCATAAGCTTTATCCTTACTGCCTTTTTAAAAAAAATGGTTATCTTTGTTCTAATTGCGACCGATTGCTTTTATTGTAAGTAAACTTCTAACTATTGCATTTTCTTTAAAAAGGATAGTGTCAATGCCCAATTTATGGAGCACTGTCTAGGACTCTGATTTTCATTGTGGCTTAATTTTTCAGAAAACAAAGTCTCACCCCTTTAAGCACCGAAGATTGTATTTTACTGTTTTCTAAATGGAAAATTTTGTACAGTATGTTTCTCAAATTGGTTCTGTAAGGGAGTAAAACATTTTCCTTCACCCTCTTAGGGTACATGGCTTGGTCTGAAATTTAAACCGACACAGACAGATTAAGAGGAGAAAAGCATACAGATTTACTTAATTAAAGTTTTACATGACTTGAGAATCCTCATAAGGAAATGAAGACCAAAAGACATGTTGAAGCCCACTTGCTTTTTTATGTTGGGTTGAGCAAAGAGAGGCAGTTGTGGAAAGTGACCAAGTGAGGAGGCTGAAGGGGTAAGAATGATTGGAATGGAGTCTATTTGTATAGAAGTCTCTTGGTCTCAACTTGTCGCCCTTGATGATATGAGGGTTACCACTTTCCTTCTGGTATAAAGAGAACCTCGTTCATATAGGGACTTCATCTCTTAACAAAAAGACAGCGGTCAGAGTGTTTTTCTTGTCTTTGCTGTTTTTCAAGTGTCTTTAACTCAAAATAGTCACTATGTCTAAGTGACGTATTTTGGGCTGACGTGCTCTGAACTCCAGGTCTCTTCTTGGTGATTGAAGGCACATGATTTTGAACCTGGTGATGGAGGCTTCATTTGAACTCTGTGGCACTGCCCTTATCAAGTGAGGTGTAGCGTGTCAGAGGTCACCTTATCACCTACGGAGCCATGTACAGTGTTGTCCCCTCTTTGACCCAGCCCCAGACTTCTGTTTCTTTCTATTTCCTTGTCTGCTTTCATGCCACCTGGCTTTCCCCCTTACTGTGGCTGTAGGTTATCATGTATCAGCTACATGATATTATTGCCTCTGCCTCAGACAAGCGCCTCTTGCCTTCTCAGTTGTTCAATGAAGGCTGGACCAAAGTGGTTAGGACAAGTGAACAGAGAAATACTCTCTGACGACAAGCTCTTGAGTTCTTAGTTATTGATTTTGCGATGTAGGTACATTTTCGCTGTTTACTCTTTCTTTCCTGTTCATTAAAGTTCTCAGCGGTCCAGGTTGCCAGATAAGTTAGATATCATTTTGCTAACAATGGCAATCACATGACACCTAAAACATGTTTCTTGAAGACGTTTTTCTCTTGGTCTAATCCATCTCTATTTCTAGAACTTGAATTTCAGATGTTCCACAGACATCAGTTTCTAGGGGAAATGTTCCATTATCTAGTAATTTGTTAAATTCCAGAAGTGTCTCAATTAGGTGTAAAGTGTCTGTCATTGCTTGTTATGCTGCTGGGAGTGTGGTGAATGAAGAAGTGAATGAATAAATTTGCTTCTTTTCACACAGAAGCAAGTGGATTTTTTGGGGGGGTTAAATTTTTTCTCTAATTTGTTCTTTAAAAAGTATTTTTAGTAATATCAACTATAGTCACCATGTTTTACATTAGGTCCTCAGACCTTATTCATCTTACAGCTGGAAGTCTGTGAGCTTTTCCCAACCTCTCCCCATTTCCTCCACTCCCCGGCCCCTGGCAATCACTTTCCTACTCTCTTCCTATAAGTTTGACTCTTCTGAAAATTCCACATTCACATAGCATAATGCCCTCCAGTTGCATCTAGTTGTCACAAATAGCAAGATTTCCTGCTTTCTTATAAATGAATATTCGTGTGTGTGTGTGTGTGTGTGTGTGTGTGTGTGTGTGTGTCTACCACATCTTCTTCATCCATTTATTTGTTGGTGGACACTTAGATTGCAGCATTATTTACAATAGACAAGATTTGGAAATAGTTTCTTAGCTTGTTCTTGTTGTGCTTTTTTGAATGATCTTAAACAGCTTTCTCGTGTATATCTTTTGTTTTAAGAAGACAGAATTTACTCTTGCCAGTTGTTTTGAGAGATCAGTGCTCTTATAGCTTTGAAATATTTTTCCACTCGGCATCCAGATACACTGAGTGGATGCGAGCTGGTCAAACCTGGGATTGCCACTCCCTTTTACTGTCTCAGCTGACAGTCTGCACTTGCCCATCTATCCACTGTGAGCTTTGCCCTCTGAATAGCAGATCTTGAATTTGATTCTAACTGTCCTCTTTAGACCAGAGCTATCATTACTCATCTAAATGGTACTACTGCCTTTGAGTCTGCTTTCTCCTTTGCTATTCATTTGGCATCAAGACTCATAAATGATGAAACATCCTTTCCCAACAGTCAGGGCCAATACCTGTTTCCGTTGTTCTCCTCTTTGTCTACTTTTTTCTGAGAGAAGTCTGTGCCCGCCACCCCCTCCCCCCCATTCTAACATTTATATATTTGAAGAAGTCTCTAGCATAATCATTTTTTTACTAAAATCTTAGAGGTCAGTTTTAAGAATGTGCTCAGAGGGCTAACCTGTGAATAAACAGTCTTTGTGTCACTTACTTTTCCTGTATATGAGCCAAGTGGTTTTCCATTTGGTTTAATCAGTGTGTGGTTATTAATGGAATGCACTATGCTTTACACAAAAAGATTATAAAAAATGAAGTCCCCCTTTTAATTTAGCTTGAAGAAAATGAAATATTTGAGATAGTTTTCCATTAGCTTAGTGTCAACCTCCTGAAAAGCATATGACTTTATGTAAATTTACCTGTCTGCCCTATTTATAAATTGAGGATAAGTTAATAAGAATATATCTGAGTATGTGACTGGATGGGGGTTATGTTGCTCTGTGTGTGCACATGAGGGATCTCCATGATTCATTAAATTATATTATGCTCATAGTAAAGGTAGTTCTTAGGATTTCTCTTTAAACATAGCATGCTCTCCAAAAACATACATTAGAGTATTTCTTTTTAAAGAAAGTACTGAGAATATTCACTCAAATTTATAGTATTCATTGTACTTTATTTTGCTTTTATTTTATAGTTTGTTACATTTTCTGTATTTGTTACTAGAGCTTTTATTCTGATTATGGTTTATGATTTCATTATCCACCAGATGTTCGAGTTTACATTATGCTATTATACAGAGGGAGAAAAATGGACCATCACTTCCTTTGTGGTACAATTTTCTGCTCAGAAAGAGGTGGTGAAGTTTGGCAGCATTCACTTTGCAGCTCATTGTCTTTGTGCACGTTCAGCTGTCTGGTGATCACGTGCTGTTTGCTCCAAACTTGGTGCTTACGTTGGATAGTGAAGAATGTCTCTGGACTTAAGGAACTCACAGTCTGGATGGGAGAAAATGTCACTGGTTTTACCCCTAACATTTTCTGTAATTTCTCTTTGTAATCATTTTAAGATTGATATTTCATTATCTAATTTTTTTCCCCTTCAAACCTTCTGTTTCCCTATTTTTCTGTGATGTTTCCATAATGATTGTGAGTGACTCCTGAAATGTGTGAGTAAATTCCCTTAAGAAGCTTAGCTTCCATCATCCAGGCTACTGATTGGTATGAGTTCAGTTTTGTCCTGTTCCCTACCTGCGTTTTGTCAATCACTATTTCTGTAAAGTCTTCATTCTCCTAATTATAAAAGTATTAGAGGTCCGATGCACGAAATTTGTGCAAGAGTAGGCCTTCCTTTCCCCGGCTGCCAGCACCAGCTTCCCTCTGGCACCCGGAACCCAGGCTTCCCTGCAGCTGCTCGCAGGCACCCAGGACCTGGGCCTCCCGCACAGCCCCGGCTTCGTTCGGAAGGTCATCCTGTCCGGAAGGTTGTCCAGAAGGATGTCCGGCCTAATTAGCATATTACACTTTTATTATTATAGATGACTTCTTCATTTTTCTTGTCAAAGACAAATTAAAAAGCATTAGTTCAGTTTCTGAGCAAGTTTAGTCTTTATTAATTCCACACCCCACTCCATTTTTAGAAGCATTTTTCTTTTCCTAGTTTTCCTCCCTTGGTAATTTTAAAAGCTCATCTTCTCATGTTTGGCTTCCTTGAGTAGCATGAATTAATTTGCTACCTGCAACTCCTCTCTTCTTTAAGTTTTAGCTGACTATAACAAGATCCTTTCCACTTTTTTTGATCTTTAGTTCAAATCTGTCTTTGTAGATATTTGAAGAGTCATTTGTGAAACTACATTAGGTGTTTCTTATTCATTATCATTTTTCCCAAGAGAAATTTTAATCCTGTGTGTGTTAATTATTTAATTATCCTAATATGGTACTCCTGGCCCCTTCCACACTGATGGAATTAGTCCTTCATCCCAAAGCTTCTCAGAGTTTCTGATTCTTTAATATTTGTGATTTATATTTAATTTGTACTTATATTGTTCGAAACTGACAATATAAGTACAACTTTCCCTTGTTTTGTTTTGTTTTTTGTTTTTTTTTTTACCATCACCCAGTTCTGTCTCCTATGTTCTTTAGATTTATTTATTCATTTAAAATATTTTTATTGATTTCAGAGAGGAAGAGAGTGAGAGAGAGAGATAGAAACATCAACAATGAGAGAGAATCATTGCTCGACTGCCTCCTGCACGCCTCCTACTGGGGATGGAGCCCGCAACCTGGGCATGTGCCCTGACCAGGAATCGAACTGTGTCCTCTCGGTTCATAGGCTGACGCTCAACCACTAAGCAACACCGGCCGGGGCAATTTATTTATTCATTTTTTCTGTGATTGCTCCTCTCTTTTCATTGCCTCCAGTGCAGGTCACTGTTTTCTCATAACCTTTTCTCAAACTTTAACGGCCATGAGTATCACCATGGAATTCTTGTTCAAAGTCCACATTGCTGGGTCTGAAGCCCAGAGATTCTAAGTCACTTGGCTTGTGAAGAGCCTAGATATCTTCTTTTTTAACTGACACGATGAGGTGGTCCAGTGGCCACACTGTGGACTGCTGTTGCTGCCTGCTCATGGGGTTCTTTGCTGCCAGCCTGTGCCTGAAATACAGCTGCCAGGTTTTTCATCTCAGAACATTCGTTCATAAGTTAATTTATGAAATGCCTATTATCTGCAAGGCACTGTGTTGGGCACTCAGAATATTGTAATGAACAAAATAAACTTTGTCCCTGATCTTGCAGTGCCTATAGTAGACTGAATTTTTTTCATGTCTTCCTCATCTCAAAACGTCTTTGATTTCCTATTGTTTACATGGAACAGTGAGTCAGTTCATCAGGAGTTTTGCTGATGGGCTTGTAGAACATAACAGATGACTAGGAATAAGATTAGGATTTCAGGCTTGTTTTTCCTTCTGTGTGTGTGTGTGTTTCACTTACAAAAGCTGGGGGTTTTAAGCAGATCATTAATGTTTCTTTAGTCAATGTTTGAATCTCTGCTGAATAGTCAGGGTTAGAGGAAAAATACCATCCTTCATCAGTTCTAATGATGGTATAAGACCCCTTCCAATTTCAGAGATGTTAAAATGTGAAATAATGTGCCTCATATAATCAATACAGTGCTGCCTATTGTTTTGTGTGTGTTTGTATTTATGAGGATCATGATACTACACAAAGCTACCTTCTAACTACTGACACATAATTACCTAGGACCATGCAAGACGTATCATTGGTCTGGCACTAATGAAAGAGTCAGGAGTTATTAAGAGACATAAAGTCTGTAACACAAAAGAAGCCAAGATGAAGTGGGAGACAGTCTTGCAGCCCCGATGACCTTTCCCACATCCCCCCGAATCTGCTTCTCTGTTGGACTGTGTAGTGTGCAGATTTCTAGCAACGAGGTAATCAGGGTGACTAACTCCGTGGGTGACTCTCCCATCCATCACTCAGTTCAGACAGCTCAAAGGAGCCCGAGTCAGCCCAGCACAGAGCTTCCGTGAGTTACAACCTCTGTATTTATTGTATCCTTTTAATTAAATGTGTCCACTGAAAAGCATTTTTAAAAACAAGTTCAGTGATCCAGTTGAGTAATCAGTGACTGGCAACCATCTCCCACCCCCACACAGACACACACTTACTCTCAAATCAGCCTCTTACACAGGAAACATCTATACCTTTTAAACTTTTCAGAGTTGCCATAGTTCTTAAAAACTAAAAGGGACATCTTATTTCTCTTCATGTTTTTACTGGGTCTTACTGTTCCTGGATGATATGTTCAGGGACACAGAGGAGAGTACTAGAATCAACTCTGTCCTTTCTGAAGGCTCTCACTGTTATTCTGCACACCTTTGCCTCTACCCCAGCTGACCATTCCCTTTCCTCTTCCTTTCAAACGTTAGCCTTAGAGCTCACTTCTCATGCTGTGTTTGGTCATCAGTGTTCGTGATCTGACTGGGAGAATTTTAGTACTACTGGGAGGTTTTAGTTGAAATCTCCCATTTCAAAAGTTGTAACTTTAACAGCTAGTGGTAAATGCCAAATAAATGATATGGCCTCTAAGTATCAGGGGAGTTAGAGAAAGGCGAGATCACTGAGTTTTTGTAACATGCTTCCGGAGGGGAGCGGTATTACAGACAGGTAAGCCAGTGGGACTGGGGAAGCAGAACCAGAGAAAGGGAAAGCAGGAAAGGAGGAGGACTGTGTGGGAGGAGGGACTGTACTTAACGGACTAGCACAGAAGGTGGACCTGTATAGCAGGCATGAGAGAAAACCCTGTCCAGGTAGGTTTGGGCTGAGTCATTGGAGGGTCTAAGAATCCCAACTAAAGATTTTCAATTTTCTATTTTACTAGAAGCCTGGTGCACAGATTCATGCACTGGTGGGGTCCCTCAGCCTGGCCTGCACCCTCTGGCAATCTGGGACCTCTTGGGGGATGTAGTAGTGTGCGAAGTGGCAGGTGGCAGGGGAGGAGCCCGAGCCTGGCGCCGCTCTGCTCCTGCTCATCCTGGCCTGCTGTGCCTGCCTCCACTGCCTCCGCTACCTCGGTAGCACTGCTGCGGATGCAGGAGAGGCTCACTCCGCTGCAGCTGCGCTCACCAGCTGTGAGCTGGGCATCTGGTGCATCAGTTAAGCTGAGCAGCGCTCCCTCTGTGGGAGCACACTGACCACCAGGGGGCAGCTCCTGCGTTGAGTGCCCCCTGGTGGTCAGTGCGCATCATAGCTACTGGCCAGTTGTCTGGTTGTTCAGTCGCTTAGGTAGCAATCATTTCTAACACCTTGAAGAGGTATTTATCGTTATCTATAAGGCTCAAGTCATCCTCTTCAGGGTAGGGTTTAAGAATGGTACAGTGGGGCTCAAATTGCCTAGCCTTTGTGTGTTTGTGTATGAGTGTGCATGTGTATAAACACAGTACACATATGAATGGCAGAGGAAAGTACGGCACCACTGGCAAAGTTCTCTTCTTGTCAGAAATCTTGGAAAGCTGCAAAATGAAATTCTGACCACATGGTCTTTGCAGTTTACCAGTTACTAATGGTCCACCTGCTGACAAGTGTTGCCATGAGCAATGGAGAATCATTGGTGGGTACGTTTTGTTGTTGGTGGTGGTGGTTTGGTTTTTTACATTTATTGATATTTTTTATACTTTGGAGATTATTATACTTTGGTCTTTGTTTCAAGAAGGCCTGCCTGGTGGGCAGTTAGACACTGACATGCGATCACATGACTGCCTAACGGCAGAGCATGCTGAAGAGCTGTGGGAGGAGAGCTGCGGGTTCCTCCGTCTGCTGGGGACTGGAACGGGCTCAACGGGAGCTGGAGAGCGACCGCACCGAGCCTATTTATACACTCAAGGAAAGAACCCTGTAGTGAAGGAGGGATTTATTTACAGTCGAGGCGAGAGATGGGTCATTAATGAAGTGGAATATGGAAGAGGTGATAGTAAATGGATTTTGATTACAAGAAGAAGGCATTTGAGGGGTTTGAAGATTGGCTGGATATTGAGAAAAGAAGTAAATCAGAGCTGACCGAGTAATCGGTTTTATGTAACTAAAAGAATGGTGGTACCATTTGTAATAAAGAGGAGATGAATTTGTTTGAGTTTGAGATGATGGCATTTCATTGGGAAGCTTGTAGTGAAGATGGATAAGGTTGACAAGTGAAAGATGAGTGCCACAGATCATAGAGGAGGACTGGCACTAAGTGTGTGTCCGTGGGAGCGGGGGTTTGCGACCTGGTGAGTTGGCTATGAAGGGAGGCATGGAGGGAGTTTAGGCAGCTCATTTCCCTGTAGGGGCAGCACCATCACGTGTTTATGGAGGATATTCTTCTGTAAGCGATGACTTGGCCCAGGAACTTGCGCATGGAGTGATGTGGAGGCTAGACGAGTGGGAAATGTAAACGGTGCTCCAAGCAGAAGGATGGGTTTCCAGGGAATCCTAGCAGGAAAGCCCAGCACAGGGGAAAGATGATCAGTAGTCAAACCAGCCTCTTGGTAGACTTTCTTATGTGCCGTGCAGAACATAGGCTCATCTCTGGTTTCTTCACCAGAGAGCAGCGGGGGTAACCTTGGATGGAGTCA
Organism: Myotis brandtii; assembly: GCF_000412655.1. NCBI lineage: Eukaryota > Metazoa > Chordata > Mammalia > Chiroptera > Vespertilionidae > Myotis > Myotis brandtii. Next base: position 606,194 of record NW_005371949.1, on the reverse strand, counting down.
GAAATCAGGCTTCTGGGTAAGGACTGGTCTGAAGTGTGTAATAGTTTCTTTGAGTCTGTTACTACTTCAGTTGTGGTGGTGGAAATTCAAATACCAGAAACTTGCATATGACCCTTCCCATGGCCAATGCTCTGTGTGAGTGTGTGTCTGCTGCTCTGTAGGTCCAGACGCATGCCTGTTAGCTTGCCTCTCTGGGTGTTAGTAGGTGGCATAAATGGTCTAGGAAAGATTTCCCCATCTTTCTGGCTGTGATGAGGGACCAGAACTACACTTAGTGCCTAAGGGCCTTGAGCTTTATCTTTATCTCTCAAAGTCATATTCCTAGAAGAGTCGGCTGCAAAATAGCCCTCAGCAAGGACTGTGATGGTTAAGTAAGGGGTTGTGTGCAGAAAGCTCAAACTGCACAAGGAGCATCTGCAACGAGAACGTGGCGACAGCTGATGAAAGCTTGGGGTAGAGTGGAGCCCTTATTTTGGTCGTTGTGCCAGGATCTGGGACAAATGACAGACCCCAAGAACCATGTGATTCAGGGAATTATGACCACTTCCTATTCTCTTATTCCCAGGAGACCTGGGTGTACTGATATCCTGGCCCAAAACATGTACTGAGAATCAAGTCCATCCACATCAGAGAGGGGTGTGGCTCCCTCACTGACTATGCATGGCCAGGGGTTCAATCTGAGTGTTGTATTCAGGAAAAGCCAAATTACAGAGGTGAGCTGGCTGGCCAAAGGAGGTTTTAGCCCAAAGAAGCAAGGCAGATTCTGGATAAGAGTGAGCAAAATGGACCGGGGAGACCAGAAAGGAAGGAGTAAAGCAGAGAGTCGCAAGTAGAACCTGGAGGAATTTTCTGTGTCAGTGTGTGACAGAGAGTATCTTTGTATAGGGTACCTTTGGTCACAGGTGTGAAAAGGAGGAAATCTTTAAAAGAACCTGAACAACTGTGGGTAGTTTATTCTTTTTCTGTTAATCTTATTGAATCGCCCTCCCTCCATAGGCCTCTATTTGGGCACACACACTGTTATTTGGAGAGTAATGCTTATTGAGGACTGACTTTGTACCAGATAATGTTTTCCATGTTGGAGCCACAGCAATGAACAACATAGAGTCCCTTTCCCCATGGATTGTGTATGCTAGTGGGGGGGATGGAGATAATAAACACATACATACATACAAAGATAATTTCCTTCCTGATGAGTTTTTAGGAAAAATATAAAATAGGGAACAACACAGCAGGGTATGGTTTGTTCTCACGGTGTCTTCTACAAGCTACGGTGGTCAGCAAGCTCTCTTTGAAGAAATGACACTTGAGTTGAGTCCTGATGATTAGAAAGAGATGGCCACATTAAAATTTGGAAAAGGGAGAGAAGAACTGGGGCTGGTGTTTGGCCATATGAAGTTAGTGGTGCCTGCCAGTTAGATGCTGAGCTGGCAGGTAGGCATATGCTTCTGGGTGCTTAGGAGAGAGGTCAGACTGATAGGTGAGTGGTCTTACCAGACAGATTATATTTAAAGTCATAGGCTGGATGACATCTCAAACTCACACTTTTGGGGGGCTCTTTTTGACCGTGTCTATTTGCCTAGAGAGCAACTGCATATAAAATTCTTATTTTAAATAGAATGGTTTTTTTTTGAAGTAGGTAGAATTTTATGGACATGAATATTATTTTGTATGTGTATATATGTTTTTCATGTTTTGTATTGTATGTATACTGGTTGCTAAGTTCCTCCTACCATGTACTTGGTTCTAAAAGACAGCATTTCTCAAAGTTTTCAACTTATATCTTGACAAATTGAAAATTTTATAACCTCATTATAGAATGTACTGAAGTGTGCATATGCAGTCATAGGTTTCTGATCTCCAGATTGATGAGTCCTGGAAATACCTTAGTAAATATTGTGTTTGAAAAGGATTGCTGGAACATGTGCGAAGTGCTTTATAGTTAACACACATCTGAGGTTCCAAAAGCCCAGTGAAGGGGAAGGTGGGGTGTTCTTGCCCCTACAATTGTGTAGAATAAGACTTTGGAATTCCAAGTAACTCATACAGGGTAACACAAGTAAAAATTGTCAGGGCCAGTCTTCGAACCCAAGGGGTGAATGTGTGTGCCAGGGCTCCTTTCACTCCCTCTGTGGTTCTCAGCCTTGGCTACACATTATAATAATCTTAGGGAGTTAAAAAAAAAGAACAAAAGAGGATTCCCAGGCCCACTCCAGAGGTCTGGGCTATGGTATTTTCCTCCTCCAGGTGATTCTAATGTGCAGTGGTGGAGGTGGGAGCCACTGCTCTAAACAAACCACCTTATCAGGAGCGGTGTTGATATCAGGTTATTGTTTTCTTAACTCTGAGAGATTACAGAGCCAACCAGGACACTTTCTAATGATGCTGGTAAGGAAGCCCTCTCTTGTCTTTCCAGTAAAGCACTTACTCTTATCTTTTCAAAGCCCTTACTCTTTTTTTTTTTAGATTTTTAAAATTCATTTTTAGAGAGAGAGGGAGAGAGAGAGACATCAATGTGAGAGTTAAAACATTGGTTGGCTACCTTCCCTATGCCCACTACTGGGGATTGAGCTGTAACCCTGGCATGTGCCCTGACTGGGATGGAGTCTGCTACCTGTTGGTGCATGAGATGACACCCAACCAACTGAGCCACAGCGGCCAGGGGGGTGTTACTCTTATTGTAATCCTTTCCCTGTCTGGTTGTGAGTTTGAAAGCATCACACAGACTTCCTCTGGCATCACCATTCTCTCTGCCTGTACCTGAGACCAGTGAAGCTGGATCAACCCTTTTCTTCCCTTAGCCCAATACAGTTACAACCAAAAACGGTCAATACAGCTCTTTTCTCATTTACAAGGGAATTTTGTTCAGTTCAGTCTTGTATTTTTTGCTCCATTCTCTGTGCTGTAAACCTCTCTCTGGTGATCTGATGGTGCTTCGCATGCAGGCGTGTCTGTAACATGAATATGGCTACTCCAGCTGCTCACTGTGAGCCTGTGAGCACATGCCTGCTTCCAGCTCCACGGGAACAGTGCTGCTCAAGGCGCGGCCCCAACCAGCACCAGCGTGTACTACATGATTGTCCTCAACGAAGTACGGAGAGAAACTGAGCTTGAGCATTTAGAAACCCAGTGATTGGACAAAGTAATTTGATGTCTGTTGGATTGAAGAGTAAAATAAAACTGAAGCTTAGATTTTGTTCATTTTTTTTCTTTTTCAAATATTATTCTATTTGTACTCTATAAGAATAGCAAAACCAATCCCTCCTTACTAATCATTTAGAGCCGCGGTCTAGATCTTAGAGCCCAGCAGGGACTGAGAGAACTAAGAACCACCTCTACTTTTTTCAGAGGAGTAGTGATAACATTCTTGATCTGGGACTATTTTGAGGATGTAGACTAACAAAACTGTCAAGTGGTGAACTTCAATTTACAATAGAACTTTGTAAATGTGTTTCTGACACTTTGTTTGCCACCTGTCCTCCTTAGGCTGCAGTTACATTTCCATATGTTTATTTCACCTTTGAAGACACAGGGACACTTGGGCAGGTTTAGTATTGGATTTTTAACCATGAGTCAAGAACGATGTGGAAAAATCGTTTTCAGTTTGCTTTGGCAGCTCATGTTTCAGTTTTTAAGTGAGTCTGGCCAAATCAACTAAGCATGTCATCATTTTTTATATTCAGATGTGTTTTGGCTCTGCACTGTTATGCTCTAGAAGACATATCATGTCTCACGCATGTGGAGGCATGGAAACAGCAATGTTGATCCTTTTCTATTACACATTGTTTTAGGCAGTGAGAGGCTTTTGCTCACTTTTCCCCAAACTAGACTATATAAAGCTTACAAGAAGAGATTGGTTCATTTACTGTTCTTCCTGCAAAGTCCACTGTAAAATTCCCCTTCTCCTTTTTCTCTTATTTCCTATGATAAGAATAAGGCATGCTCATTACAGGAAATTTGGGAGATAGAGAAAAACAGGAGAGTGAACTTTTCTATGTTCCCAGCATCTAGAAATAGCTGTTGTTCACATTTTAGTGGATTTCCTTCTCCAGATTTTTGCTTCATTAAAAGTCATAAAGTTGTCATCATATTGGCAACAGAAAATTCTAGACCCTTACTTAAATATGGCATTTTTTCTGCTTATAATTGTAATTACATGCTCCTTATAGACATGTTTAGAAAGTAGAGAAAACTTATAAAGTATAAAATTTAAAAATCGTCCCGAAGCCAACATCCCAGGGATAATTTTTAACTTGTACTTATGTGTATTTACTTTTGATTGTTTTAAAAATGTAGTTGAGTTCATATCCTAAATATTTGTAAGCATACCTAATACAGCCATAATCATAGGATCTAGATGAGAGAAGAGTTCATTTAAAAAGCTAATGATAATATTGTATGTCAACTGTAATTTAAAAAATATTTTTTAAAAAATGATTCAGAATGGGTATCAAAGATGTAAAAAAATCATTTCTCAAGTTTCTAGGCAAAAAAAAAAAAAGACTGTTGCTCTATATACTAATATACTGTTCCCTTTTAGATTGAAAAATACATTTTATATTTAGTAATTCTTCTAAAATATTATCCTAAGTGTGTTTGAAATAGTTGAACCACTATTGGTGGGTGGTAGAAAGGATGATATTGCTAATTAAAATATTTAGACTGTGGGTCAAAATAAACGACTGTAGATGGAGAGGAAGGGCTCAAGTCAGGGAAGCGTTCTCTGGCCGTGTGCTGCCCGTGCCTCTCTACGCCCAGGCTGGTTGTGTTATTAACACAGGGGCTGAGGAACCCATCAATCCTTTTCTCACATGACTTCCTTATGCTTTCAGTCCTAATGTCTACTCATTCTTGGTAGCCCAAAGTAGCCCTGAAGACTCCCTCTCCACATTGTGGGTAGAGTGGTGTTCCTCCAAAAGATATGTCCTCATCCTAACAGCTGGTGTCTGTGAATGTGACCTTGTTTGGAAATAGGGTCTTGGCAGGTGGAGTCCGGATAAGATGAGGTCCTAATGCAGGGGTCCTCAAACTACGGCCCGCGGGCCACATGCAAATACAAATATTGTATTTGTTCCAGTTTTGTTTTTTTACTTCAAAATAAGATATGTGCAGTGTGCATAGGAATTTGTTCATAGTTTTTTTTAAACTATAGTCCGGCCCTCCAACGGACTGAGGGACAGTGAACTGGGCCCCTGTTTAAAAAGTTTGAGGACCCCTACCCAAATGTATTAGGGTGGGCCCTGATGTAGTAACGTGTCCTTATAAGAAGGACAATTGGATACAGAGAAAAAAGACACACAGGGAGGATGCCATTGACAGTGGAGGTGGAGATGGAAGTGATGCGTCCATCCACAAGCCACCTCAAGAAACTAGGAAGAAGCAAGGAAGCCGCCTATCCAGAGCCTGCTGGGGTAGCTGCCAGCACCTCCGTTCCAGACTTCTGCCTCTGGAACCTTGAGAGAACAGTTCTGTTGTTTTAAGCTACTTTGTGGTAATTTGTTACCTCAGCCCCGAGACACTGATTTACTCCTCAAGCGCACTGGTTACTTATTTTATGAACTCTCTCAAAATTATGTTTTCTTAGCTTTTTTTATTTTTAAAACATCTTTATTGTTGAAAATATTATATTTGTCCCCTTTTTGTTCTCCCCCTCATTGACCCCCTCCTCCCTGCACTGACCCCTCCCAAGCTTTACCACACTATTGTCTGTGTTCATGGGCTATGCATATATGCATATAAGTTCTTGGGTTAATCGCTCCCTTCCCCTTCCCCCCTCCCCCCTACCTTCCCTCTGATATTTATCAGTCTGTTCCGTGGTTTTGTCTCTGAATCTGTTTTGTTCATCAGTTTATTTTGTTCATTAGATTTCACATGTGAGTTGACGTCATGTGATACTTATCTTTCTCTGACTGACTTATTTCACTTAGCATAATACTCTCCAGGTCCCTCCATACTCTTGCAAATGCTAAGAATTCTTTCTCTTTTACTGATCTATAGTATCCCATAGTGTAAATGCACAGTGCTTTTTTATCCTTTATCTACTGATGGGCACTTGGGCTGTTTCCAAATCTTAGCTGTTTTAAATTTCACTGCTATGAACGTATGTTTTCTGAACTTTTTAAAATGTGAGCATTTTTTTTTGGACACATGCTTTTTCCTTAAAAACCTATAGACAGTGTCCCATAGTCTTCTATCATATAGTATTGCAGAAAGTATAAAGCTAACCTCATTTTTGTTCTTTGTGTAAGTTCTTTATTCAGTCTATTTTTTTATTTGCATCACAGATTGGATTTAACTAGATAAGAATCATTTCATTGTTACCCCTACCTCCCAATGTGGTAACCACTTTTTGTTTTACTCATGGCATTTTCCCCCCGAAAAGCAAGAAAATATACTTCAGGTGGATAAATACACACACCTTAAAAAGAAATGTTCCTATAATTCTTGAATTGAATCCCTGTTCCCAAATTTTCATATCATCTGCTCTCAACCTTTTCAATCTTCACTGTTGTTTTTTCCATCTTTGTTTGGGAGTACTTCTCAGATTTTTTTTGGCACCTCTGATTTTATATTATGGAATATAAATGATTAACCTGTGGCCTTTATTGCATCTTTCTCTTCTGTTATAGCATTTTTATTTTCCTTGCAATTCTTGTCATCTTTCCTATGTCCATTTTTAATCTTATCCTGGTATCTTTTTCTTTCTGCCCATTTTCTCTTTAAAGATTTTTTATTATTTCAGGAGGCCATGTGTTCTTGTATGTTACTGAAGTTGCCAGAATTTATTGAAATTTTCTTCTTTCTAGTTTCTTGAAATTTCCCTTTTCCTTGCTTTTCCTTTTTACTGTTGACTCATTCTCTAATGAGAGGAAGGTCACCTAGCCCCAAGGTTTGCTGACTGTTAGAATTTGAAGATGCCTCTTAGCCTATTATTTTAGCATTTGGGTGCTAATGAAATCATTTTCTGAGTTTTACTGCTAGAAATCAATTGCATGTGTACATCTGCCAGCTCAGTTCCTAGTTTTCCTATAATTCAAATCTATTTCCTTGAGATGGAATCTTCAACCTCCATTTCTACCTGACTCCCTGATAATACAGAATAGATGGCATATTAAAATAAACACAAATGCATCTTCCATGATTATTTTTGTCCTTATCTATGGTCTTTTACATAAAAGGATTCTATTTATCAGAGCTCCATTGCCAGTCTTCTCCAACTTGCTAGCAAACTGTTTCATCTGACATGCTGTTTCTAATAGAGGCAGGAACAGCAGTGCTTGTGTGTATGGGGTGAGCAGAGGGCTGGCTGCCTCTCAGGTCAGCATCTGTCTAATAGTGGGCAGTTATACACTTTAGTTTAGGGCCTGCAGACAATGGGAGAGTGGGAAAGGCTTTTTGTACCTACTTCCAAGTGAGCAGACTCTTTCCTTCCATTGGTACAGCCCTGAAACCATTGAGTGTAAACCAAAAAGGTATAGGTCTTAACCCAGCTGTGGGCAAACTACGGCCCGCGGGCTGGATCCGGCCCGTTTGAAATGAATAAAACTAAAAAAAAAAAAGACCGTACCCTTTTATGTAATGATGTTTACTTTGAATTTATATTAGTTCACACAAACACTCCATCCATGCTTTTGTTCTGGCCCTCCAGTCCAGTTTAAGAACCCATTGTGGCCCTCGAGTCAAAAAGTTTGCCCACCCCTGTCTTAACCCTATCCCATCAACCTTGTATTTAGTGGAAATTCTTTAAAGATTCTGGCAGTGGTTGTGTGTGGGTACAGCGTTTCAGCATTGTGAGTTGTTTTGTGTCCTCTTTTTCACTCGTAGGAATTTTAGTGGGTATATGGCAGAGATTGTGTGGGATACTACTAGCCAAATACCACCTTAACATTTTAACTTGGAAGTCTGTGACGTTTGTTTCTCATTTCTACTCATAGATTTCATATTGACTTGTAACCTAGGGCAAGTTTCTCTTTTAAGCTTATTTTCTTTAGCTTTAAATGGGATTTTAAATGTATATGCTTAACAGAAATTACTATAAATATTTACCCAGGTAATTTATTAACACTTTATTTATTCACATAAGATAACATTTTCTTTCTTGCATTGTTGACCAAATGAATTCTTCTTTCATTCATTTGATAGATTCATAGTATTTTAGATTTTTCATTTCTGTTTGTGTATTGGATTTTCCCTCATCCACAGGCATATTTTATTTAAAAACCTTGAGTCAGTGAAAAAGTTACAGGTATTTTATTTAGGGATTTGAGGTGCTGGTGACCCATCAATGACCTGCTGTGCTGGGGAAAGAATGAATGTCCCCAGTTCTGAGATTTCTTCAGTGGGGTCTTCAGCACGATGCTAGTGTAGTGTATTGATAGGGTCGACCTGCTCAGCCGTAGCTAATGGGTGTGTTGGAAAGAGGTCAAAGATTTTGAGTTGAGAAGACATAGCTGTATACCAGGGTGATTCCAGAGAGAGCTGGTACCTTGCTTTTACTTTTTTTTAAAAAAAATTAATTAAGGTAAAAACATAAAATATACCATCTTAACCATTTTAGTGTACAATTTAATAGTGCTGCTTTTAAACCTTTTTCTTCTACTCAGAAGAAGTGAGGGTCTGGTAATTAGTTCAATGTACTATGATTTGTTGAACAGCCAAGCTTTTCCCACAAAGCATATGGGAAACAAAGACAGAAAGAAAAAAGCAGAGAGCAGGGAAGAGGAATAAAACTTCAATTAGATGTAATTGCCCCATAGCAGCCATATTAGTAAATATCTCATTTTCTTGATTTAAATACTAAGAAGTATAAGATTAGGAAAAAATGAAAAAAGATCCTTAAAGTATATATCTATTATAAAACAACTATTGGTACCTATTTTTAAAGACATATTATAATTATTTCAGATGTGAAAAACTTGAGAAAATGTGTACTTTAGAATCTAAGAAATATGGGGACGTGTCATGTGTGGCTATGAGAAGCAGTAATTGTGTCTGAGGAGAAAGCTGGTGACAAAAGAGGTAGAACATTGCCCCACGCACAGACATAGCGAGGGGTCAGGAGTCATCCTCACAGCCCACCCGCCTTCTGCTCTGCCCATCCCGCATGTCCACAATAGCTAATGCCAATCAATTCTAGATAATAGGCTTTTTTCCCTCATGAAAGTTATTTTTAACTAGGTTGTTTTGATTCTCCACCATTATGGATTGTTGACAGTAACTGACAATCTAACAAAGGTACACGGTGGAAACACGTTCTTAGCAATAATGACAAAATAGCCAACAGAATGTTACATATGTGAACTGCTAGCCTTTGTGTTTGCTCTGAACAAATGAGCAGTATATGGACATTTGAAATATACGTCTTTTTAAATGGTGTCACGTGAGGGTAGTTGTTCAGCTCTCTAGTCCATTTGTATTTTTCTCCATATGAAAAGCACCTGACAGTGGCATCTCCAGTTGTTCATCAGTCTCCTTCCCATTGTGTAAAGTCTGCGTGTGTCCACCCTCTGTCAGCCTGTGAGTTTATCATGACACAGACATGGATTGGATCGCTACCTTTTCTGGGAGGAGAATAAATCATAAATATGAACAAGGCTTTACAAGAGCCTAACATAAATCACTAAGAAAAATCTGTAGTAGACTGTGAGAATATAAAAACCATTGTGAATTATAAATAATACAGCAGGGTTATAGAAATCATTTTCTATGAAAGCAGAAATATATTTCTTCTTCGCACAATAAGGTTCAGTGATTTTAATAACATTGGTTGACCAGATTCTACATGGAAAATAGTAGAAGAAAGTTCCATAATAAAAATTCTTGGTGGTAATTGATAGCACGGAACACCGATGCTTACTTGCTATTGGAGATTGCATTTGCTTTGTATTGCTATCAGTGCATCATCAACAGAAATATTTACCTTTTCTCATACATTTGCTCTTAGATAATAGCATGTAGATTTCCGACCCTTTAAAATTTGAAAATATGTACTGAAAATTTCAATCATTATATTTTTACTTAATTTAAAAGTAATTTCTCTGAAGTTAGTGATTATCTTTTGTGCTACTTTTTTATAAGGCATCCAGAGAATCATAAATTTTTTTCCTGTTATGTCTATTTTAACAAGATTTTCTAAGGAAAATCAATCATAAACATATAAGTTGATAATTTTTTAAACATGTATTAAGGAGAATATGTTCTCTATACTAAAGGTATCATCTCTTGGTTAATTAGCTGTTTTAGCATCAAGGTATTCTTTGCTTTAGAAAGTTTCCTTTATAATATGTAACTCTTAAACAGTTAAGGGTTATATGTTAAATGCACAACGTTACTTTGAAAGCAGGATGATTTTCTTTTTTTTTAATTAATAAATCTTTATTGTTCAGATTATCACAGGTGTTCCTCTTTTTTTCCCCCCATAGCTCTCCTCCACCCAGTTCCCACCCCACCCCCTGC
>NW_005371949.1:581392-595011 GCF_000412655.1 Myotis brandtii | reverse complement strand
CTAGTCTGCTGTTGGATCTCTGTATATTATTTTTAATTTCAGTCAGTGTATGTTTAATTTCTGACTGGTCCTTTTCCATTTTTTTGGCATTATCATTAAGATCCTTGAAGGCCTCACTAAGTTCCTCGGAGATTTGTAGAAGGTTCTTGAGTAGCCTTATAACTGTGGTTTTGAACTCTATGTCCTCCATTAGTTTGCTTTCCTCCATTTCTTTCATTTGTGACATGTTTCTTTGTCTTCACATTTTTGGCTGACTGTGAGGACCCGCTGTGTCTATAAGAAGAACTGCTGTGCTGGAGACACCCTTATGGGGTAGGACTTGCTTCAGTGGGGCTTTGGTGCTCACTGAGTCTGCTTCGTGAGTGTGTCCCTTATGGATGTGGGGAGTTGAAATCTGGTATCTGGCCAGGTGTACCCTGGCTCCTGGATCTCCAAGTCAACCACTGTGTGAGTCCACCCAGCAGGAGCTACAGCGATACCAGCAGATTTCTCCTTTTTGTTTGGGGTTTGGAAGTTTTGGAGCTCTCTGACCCAGCTGCAGTTTGTTAGGTTATGCAAAAGCGCAGGTGGTTCCTTTGCATCACTGCGCACAGCTTGGATGGGGATGTAAATTGAGTGGGGCAGGGTCTCAGAGAGTCACCAGGGCGGAGCAAACAGCAATGGCTGTTGTCAGCGTCTCTGTGCCTCTGCGTCCCCCAGTCCCTCTGCGTCCCCGAGTCCCGCGCTCCCACAGCAACAATGATCCCTGCGAGCAGCTCTGGGAGAAAGCCACCCTCGCTTTCTGACCCGCTGCAAGACAGTTCACTTTCTCCCCGTAGGAGTCTGGGACCCCAGAGTCTTGCAGTAAATGGGTTCAGTGCATTTGGGAGCTTGTATTCCCTTCCGATTGGAAAAAATCACACACCCAGGTGCAGCTGCCTCTCGCGCCTCCGTACCTCTGCTCTTGGCGCCTCTGCACCTCCTATCTGGTCTCAATGCGCTTTTTTCTTTGCTTCTAGTTGTAGAACTTCCACTCGGCCAGCTTTCCTGTGGTTCTGGATGATAGCTGCTTTGTCTTATAGTTGTGGTTTTAATGTTGTTGTGGGGGGCAGCACGTACAGGCTTATACCTTATGCCGCCATCTTGGTTCTCTCCGAAAGCAGGATGATTTTCTTTCCAAGTTCACGCCATTGGAATTGAACAACCTCTATGGATAATGAAGGAAAAAAAGAAAAAGCAGAAAATGAAGCTTGTTCTTAGGTGCTTCCTACTTGAGATCAAGCTAATATTATTTTTACCACCTCTGACATTTCAAGACAATATATGATTAAATTCTAAATTGTGTGGTTCAGGGTATTTTTAAATGTCAATTTAAAGAAAACTAGAGGCAGGCTGCTATTACATTTTTACACCTATTCACACATAACTGGACTGAAAACATTCTAAATATTCAGTTTCCGAATAGATTAGGAAATGTTTCCTTTAATTCATTCCTAAAAGGAAATTTCTTCTATCCTGAAACAACTCTGTTATGTTTTGTATTATGTTTTTAATGATTTCTCTAACACTGCCTTTATTCCTTCAGAGGATTTGCTTTGGTTCATTGTTAGGCTGAAGGTTACAAAACATAGAACTCCTTCCCCGGTAAGAAAAGAGCATTTTCTAAGGTGACAATGTGTGATTATAATGTGGTAGAGTTATTATCTTGCCAACTTTCTACTTTTCTGTGACAAAGCTCAGGAATACTACATCTGGATTCCTATCGTAGATTTTTAGTTAAAGTATCATGACTTATACTTCAGGGGAAAAAAGTTGTTATTTTCTAAAGTTACCTGTAGGACCTTTGACTATGGAGAGTTCTGGGTTTTTCTGAAAGCTGTTTTGGAGTTGATGAATCTGAAAGTTCATGTCATGTGATGTATATGGACAAGGGTGAGCTAGTGAGTGTCCAAGTGGAAAATGCTCACTGTACCTTTAAAACTGCGTGTATAATATGTACAATTGGTGTTCTATAGATTTATGGGTTTTAATTTATTGCTATTTTGATTTAAAAATTATGATCAACCCATGGTCCTAGTGATGTTTCAAAGCAGCAAAATAAGCAGAATTCCCTGAAACATAAGCAGTGCAGCTGTTTTCCTCTCCACGGTGTCCCAAATCATAAACTTACATTATTTATTAATATTATTAATATACATTATTATATTATATGTTAATTTTAGAATTATTAATTATAATAGCTTTACCCTCTAAGAATGTAAATTTTAATAAATTATGCGAGCAGTCTGTTTCCTTCCATGTTGGGCTAAACCAGAATGTCTTTGTTTGCCTTGCTGCGTTCAGTCTAGTTGTGTTCTGCCTTTATCCATGGAAACTATTATTTACTGGTAAAACATGCATTTCAGTTGAAAGTAAATGTAAAGGAAATGGAAGCAACTATATCCCAGCCTATACATTGTCATTAACGATTCTAATTTCTGCTTGTGGGTTATGGTAACTGAATCCTGGAATCACTGTATTTATATGAGTAACTAATATTCTAGAGGGGTCAACCTTTGGCTAGAAAATGTTCAGGTAATGGCTTCATGGGTCCAGAAGGAAGAATAGCTGTACCTAGGCCAACAAAATAGATGCTAATTACTATATCTTCCCTGCATGAAAGTACATCACTATCAGCAAATGATAAGTCTATGGCCTTCTCATCGTAATTTACATTCACGTGACCATGTAATTGAACATCCCCAGGAGAAGGAACTTCAGATGGAGCCACTCGGGGAGATTGGGAATAACAGAAAACTAGATTCTGTACTGTCTAATCCAGCGGTCACCAAACGGTGGTCCGCGGACCACTGGTGGTCTGTGAGGTCCAAAAGGTTGGCATCCGCTGGTAATCAGAGTCCCATGTGTGAGAAAACTGAGGAGACATGGATTGAGCTCCACAAGCTGCTCTGAACGGTGCAGATGGTCATCTTGTGCTTGTTGGTAGACCTGCCTCCCCTCGTTCTCAGAGCTCACTGCTGGGGCAGCTGCCACAAGCATGCCCCTGGGTATCACAGAGCCCAGGACCAAGGACAGATGGGTGAGTTGGAGAACTGGGTCCCTCCACACAGCAGCAGTGACCAATTAAGGTACTTAGATAGGACCTACCACATAGGAAGCATTTGTAAATATTTTCTAAACTAATAAAGGAAGTTACAGAAAACAAGCCAGAGAGCCTATGGCAGCTGTGGGCAAACTACGGCCCGCGGGCCGGATCCGGCCCGTTTGAAATGAATAAAACTAAAAAAAAAAAAAAGACCGTACCCTTTTATGTAATGATGTTTACTTTGAATTTCTATTAGTTCACACAACCACCCCATCCATGCTTTTGTTCCGGCCCTCCGGTCCAGTTTAAGAACCCATTGTGGCCCTCGAGTCAAAAAGTTTGCCCACCCCTGGTCTATGGAGAACAGAGATACGAGCCAAGTCAGCAGCTGGAGTCTCTGCTGTGGTGCACCTTGAGAGGGAATACACTTGGTGACGTGTGTTTCCAGTGTCATTTGTCTAAGCCAGCAGAGAAGCAGTGCTCCGGTTCAAAGGAAGCACGACCACCGAGTGACGCCAAGAGCTCCCTCAGGGCACAGGTTGTCCTGTGCAACTGTGTGCTGCCGTGCCCAGCACAGTGCCTTCCACTCAGGGCTCGCAGAATGAATAGAAACACCATTGAAAGGTTGATATTTGTGCGGGGCCTGAAAGGGGGTTGGATTTGCTGTGGCAGAGGGAAATGGGGTGTTTTTCAAATTATTGGGACTCTGAATAAAGGCACATGTGTTGGCTTGATTTTGAGACACACTTGTTTGATTTTGTTCCGTGCTAGATAGGTCAGTGGGATTAGTGGCCTGGGGTGAGTATTGTGGTGGTATTGGTTAATAAGAGGCTGTTTTGTTTATTCGTTTTTAATATATATTTTTTTATTGATTTCGGAAAGGAAGGGAGAGGGAGAGAGAGATAGAAACATCAGTGATGAGAGAATCATTGATCATCTGCCTCTTGCAAGCCCTACACTGGGGATTGAGCCCACAACCCGGGCATGTGTCCTGACTGGGAATCGAACCACTCTTTACCTCCTGGTTCATAGGATGACACTTAACCACTGAGCCACTCTTGTCAGGCATTAAGAGGCTGTTTTTAAAGACCAATTCCGGGGATTTTGTGTTTGTCTTTATGGACCCCTGTCTTGATCATCTTGTTGGGTAAACCCACTTTAGGAGAACAGGGCACTAAGGAGGCCACCCTTACGGAGTTCATCTGCATTCCAGCCGTTCACTCAGCTGGGGTTGAGTGCGCACACACAGTAGACTTGGTGTAAGCTTCTTTGGGGAAATACAGAGGAGAATGAGATGCTTTTCTGCCGAGAAATTCTGCTTCCCAGACTAATCTCAGAATCCCTGACCCACGGCCTTGCTGCATGCTGGTGGTCTCAGGGGCAGCAGAAAGAAGCAGGTGTGGTGGCTCAGTCACCCATCTTGCTCCAGCTTAGGGCTCGAAATACTGAGTGGGACCACTTTCTCAATCAGATTGCTCAGTAAAGCCTCCCTGATACTTGGTGGACTGAACCAAATGTAAAACTGGAGCTTTGTCCTCAGGAGGAGGAAGCCCCTTCTCATTCCCAGTCGATAGAGCCCATCCAGCCCTTGAGAGGCAATTGCAGAGGCTGCTAAAAGGACCTCATAAATGTAGCTGAGGCATTTTCAAAAGGAACCATTTAAAAATTCTTCTCTTGCCCGCTTCCTTTTTTTTCTCACCTTAAGTTGGCTAACCGTTTTATTGTACTAGTTTTTCACCTACAGGTTTCTGTAAAACTCACAAGCTTTGGTTTGCTCTGTAGCTAAGCTGAATCCCAGTAGTACAATTACTGGAAGTGATTTAACAGCAGTGGTGGCTGTAGCTCTGGCAGTAACACAGGAGCCTGTGCTTCTCTTGTAAAGTGCGCTGTAGATACTTCGCATTGAACAAACACAGAGCTGTCTCAGACTTTTACAAGGAATAAAAGAAAGGTGAATTAGAAGTATCATCAGAGACAAACGCAGAAAAACAGTAGGGTTGCGGAAGGAGTTTTTTCCTCGCATGTGTGTGTAGATTGAGCTTAAGAATAATTACTTACTTTTACTGGCTAGATAATACACTCCAAATCTTTTCTGAATCTGAGCTGTGCAGTTATTTTGTGCAAAGCACTACACAGCTATTCATCTTAGTCATTATTGTACTCAGCAGTTGTTGTACCTAGCGCCTCTTGAGCTGGAGGATCTGAGATTGAGCATTAAAGCCGGGACGAGGACCTGACTCTGGGGTTTGGGATCTGTCGTTTATCCTGTTGCAGAAAACAAGCACTCGCCAATTTTGTGAAGTGCACTCCAAAGACATGGTTTTGCTTTTTCACTGTGATGACACTGTAATTGATCAAATATATTCTTTCAAAGAATTAGAAATTCGTATTGGAGGTGGAGGAGATGTCATGTGCATTTGTCAACATGTCACTCCAGGGACACAGGTGCAGCGAATTTATGGAGGAAGCTCCTCGTGTTTCTCCTGAGCCACATAAATATGAAGCAGACTTGATTGAAGACGTGTGGCTTTCGATTACTCCTCAGATGGAGAGCAATTACGGGCTGTCTGTGGAAGGTTCGCCTGCAGCACAGGCAGGGGCCGCGGCGGAGGGGACACCTGAGACGTTCTTGGAGACCTGCAGATGTTGCTGCAGACAAGAATGCTAAGGCGCTTCTTCTTTGGCAGAGTGAATGCTGCACGTTTTTACTCAAGTGCATGATTAACTTTGACATTTGAAAATAGAACTTCATGTAAAAATAAGCATGGTACTTCTGCATTTTTAATTAAGATGTTTAGTTCCTGTCAAGGCTGATAGAGGTTTTTTTTCCCCCTGTGAAGGGCAATATATTCTCAACTTCTGAAACTTTAGAAACCTGTACTTAACCTTTAATCGTCACTCCATTTACATGGAAATCTGATTAACAACTTTTAAAGTTCATGAGCTCCTGGTAAATGCAATTAAGACCTTTTTGGCGTTTCTTATGAAGAGCTGGCATTTAAAGAGGCCTCGGGCCTGGCTACTGTCGCAGTCTTCTCCATAGCAGGATGCCTCAAGCAATTAGCAGAGAACAAGAGGTACCTGAATTGTACTGCGTTGCTCCCGAGTTAACATGGTTGGTATTTAAATAGCATGCTGTCTTTTTCTTTTCTATGACTGGCTTTATGTTATGAGCTTGCTACTGAGGGGTAGGACAGGGACAAGGATAACTAGGCGGAGCTGTGGCAGTTTTCATAACTAGGGGACTCTGGCTCAGTTTCCTCTCCCTCTCATGCTCTGAAGTCACGTTTACAAACAGCCCCTCTCACATCCTGCCACGCTGCATGGTATCGCATCTCTCTACTGGATAGCATCGGTTTTTTGAGAGTTAAAATGAAAAGATGTAGATTTCAGAGAGAGAAGTGGTTCAGGTATGCAACTTCTTTCTAAAAGGCATTTCAGCAGCTCAGACATTGATCTTGGGTCGTGGGGGCAGAAAAAAGGAGTTAAATGTGTTGGAACAGGTCGGTGTAGGTTGTCAATAATTAACAAATTGTGGAGTGTGGTATGGCAAATGGGACCATACAAAGCCTGAAGAATCCCATTGGTCCATATGCTGCTAGTCTGGCAGGTTTTTTTTCCTACTTGCTGGTAGAATCGGGCTCTCTGATAGAGGCAGATAATGCACTTCTTAGGTATGTTGCTCAGCACACTACTTATTAGTATTTAGGGGAATGACAAGAGAAAATAATGAAACAAAGTATCAACAAAGACAACTCAGTAGAATATCCTATATAATAAAAGCCCAGCGACTGAATGGCGGAATGACCAGAATGACTGGTTGACCAGTTGCTATGATGCGCACTGACCACCAGGGAGCAGACACTCAATGCAGGAGCTACCCCCTAGTGGTCAGTGCACTCCCACAGTGGGAGTGCCGCTCGGCTTATCGGGATGAGCAGCACTCCCACAGCGGGCCCATCCCCGCAGGCCACGCCCCCCACCAGTGCATGAATCCCATGCACCGGGCCTCTAGTATTACATATAACAGTACTATTAAAGGATACTTGAATCTTTACGTGTTTCTGTACTGCTTGAAATTTTTATGAGCATATATTACTTTTAAATAAAACATCAAAATAAAACAAAGAGAAGTAAAGTTAAATAGAAAAACCAATCTAAAATAATTAAATTGGATGACAGAAATATCAAGAAGTAGTGCTCCAGTTTTGGACCCTGGAATTTCTACATTTACTATAAATGAACTTAAACCAGCAGTACAGTTAATTTGGTTAACCTTTCAAATTATGGGCTAACCTCAAGTGTAGTAGATGAATGAAATAGTTCAATTGCATGTTTTGAATCAACATACACCATTTTAGCAGAAATAGTGTATAACAATCACAGACCTATTATAGATTTGGGTTTCTTTCTTTCTTTCTTTTTTTGTGACAAAACTGATAAAATAGGATTAGTTCTTGTTTAACCACGGTGTCATGGGTATTTTTTCATCAGGTTAGTATCTTAAGGGAGATATGTACATATATACATATTTAGTCACCTTGCGACAGAATACTTTTGCTTATGTTATAGTCAAAATCATGTAGATGTAAAAGTTGACAAAGTCTAGAAAGAGCGATATTAAGTTGCTGCCTCAGTTATAAATGATTTCAGTAAAGGTACTTTAATGTGAGGTGCATTTGTGGTAACACAGGGAGGTGTTGGACAAAGTGTCTTCTTGTCAAGCCATGGGAGTTCAAGAGATGAATAAGGAAAAGTTTAATATATAGCAGGATGCGACTAATTGCCAAATCCAGCTAATCACCTGTGGGTGTGCAGGAATTTAAAGGGTGACTTTAGACAACTTGGTCAGAGAGGGTTTTGTGCATGTGTTTGGAGCTTCACTGGTTCTTTAAGGAAGGCTAAGGTTTAGGCATGTGGGAAGAACTTTCTAGAGAGGGATGACATGCATGTGTTCCTAACAGCGGGTACCTGAGCGTATACATGATTCACACTGAAGAGGGTAGATGCGATTGGATAGACTGAGACTTGATTCTGAAGAGCCTCCATGGGTTCAATGAAGAGCTTCTCTGTGGGTCCTCACAGAAATGAGCCCTTTGTCTCCGTGTCCTTGTGCTTTGTATCCCCAGTGCCTCCAAACCCTGTCACCTCCCAGTCTTTCCAATGTGCCCCTCAGAGCATACTTAACACGGAACCTGGCACTCAGTAGGTACAAAATGAACGTTATTTGGACCTGAATCTGCACTTGTTATTCCTACCGATTCCATTGTGAATGAATTATGAGCAAAGCGTGTTTTTGTGGGCATGTTAGTGTTCACAGATTGCACATAACCGAAATGAAGAAGTCTTTAGTAACCGAACTGCTAATTGAAATCTGGGTTGTAGTCACTTCATTGAATAAACTGTCTTTAGAGAGCAATTTGGGTCTTTTCCAAGATGCATTAACTCTTTCAGGTCATTAGGGTAGCACTTATCTCATTGGAGCAGAAATTTAATAAATGGTATTCCTGCATTGTGAGTAAATTAATGGAGCTCTGAAAGCTTCGACTTTCACCCTGGGTGTTGTGTTCCACTCTGAGGACTCACGGGTGAATGTAAAACAGCAGTGAGCAGCCGCCCTTCAGAGTATTTTATTCTCAGTCTCGGTAACCTACTAGGGAGCAGCTATTTTGTTCAAGATACTGTGCTCGATGTTAACAGAGATACAAGAAAAAGCATGGCCTGAACTGAGAGGCAGGAGAGAAGGCAAATAACGACAGGTAAAGTCCTCAAGCAATAGACTGTGTGTGGGTTTGAGTGAGAGTGAAATATCATAGTTAACAGTTAAGATGGATGGTAGGGACCATGACTTGAACATACAGTGTGGTCATTCATGTTTATTCTTGCCATATATATATGTGCACACTACATAAACACATTTATATGAACAAATATAGGTATATGTACATGTTTATACATGTAATGGCAAAATATGAGCTCAATTAATCAAGTATTTTTTACAGTTTTCCCATATATGTGCTTTCCTCCCTTTGCTTATGTTATGTAACATATTAATTATTAATGTCTGGTGTTGATCTAAAAGTAATCCAGGAAATTTTGGTGATATGGTCACTGGTTGTCTGATAATCTCACTTCGTCTACTGATGGGATATTGAACTCCAGACAGTAAAGAGGATAAGGAAGGTCTATCCTACCCAGCAACATTTTTACACATTTATGTATTTTTTGAAATACAGGCTGTTAGTTGTCATCATAGGAGAAAGGTTAAGTGACATAAAAAACGCGGCCTGCATGGCTTGGAAGTTGAGTGTCCACCCATGAACCAGGAAGGAGATAATGGTTCAATTCCCAGTCAGAGCACATGCCCAGGTTGTAGGTTCAATCCCCAGTGTGGGGCGTGCAGCAGGCAGCCGATCAATGATTCTTTCTCATCATTGATGTTTCCATCCCTCTCTCCTTCACCTCTCCCTTCCTCTTTCTGAAATCAATAAAAACATATTTTTTAAAAAACACCTACTGCAAAAGGAACTTGCAAAAGAAGGAGATAGAGATCACCTCCAAGAGAAGCTAAAACTTCACAGGTGTAACACCTGCCTCTGCTTCCTCATGCAGGGGGTTGACATCGCCTTTGGGCATGAGGACTCTGATCTGTAACATCTGAATGGAGTACATGTTTGTTAAAATTAGTTCAGTTCTACTTAAATTCACTTTCTTGATTTCATTCCCCTGTTTATGATAGATGAAACAGATAATTACAAGCTTAGGGGTGGGAGGATAAACTCAGACATGACCAAAAACCTTGGGACTTAGGGAGTAGGAAATAATGTAGTTTAATTAAATGGTAGTTATTTGAAAACAACAAATAGGAAGGAAGGCAATTGGAGCTGTGGAAGGTGCTGAATAACAGGAGATAGAGGTTTATTTTGCTGGCAAGGAGGAAGCCATTGAAGGATTTGAGCAGAATAATGATGACATTGAACTCTGCGTTAGTTTGATCTGGTAACTGGTTGTGGGGTAGGCTTATCAGGAGAAGTGTGAGTGCAGGGTGGCCAGCTGAGGTGGAAAGCAGACACCTGGGCAGGCAATGGCAGTGAAACCCTGGAGCTTTGGAGAAAGTATGGTGGCAGAGGGAGATTCGGGAATCATGTGAAATGTACAAATAACTAAAATGGAAGAGAACAAGAGCAAGAAATACTATATATATGTAATACATAAACAATAAAGAATTTTTAGAAAAGATATTATTCAAATTGTTGGGAAGGAAAATATGGCAGTTAAACTCACTGATGTGAAAGAAAGCCTTCCAAAGGTTAGAGAATGAGTACTAGCCTGGATTTAGTGGTTGAGGCCTTTATTATAGATAGGAAGAGGAGAGGGAGGAGAGGAATGACAGCAGTGAGCAGATGATAAGATATATAAATAATTCACTTATTTCCTAATAACACTTATAAAGTACTTCTTTGTTCCAAGTGATGTTTTAAGTGATTTACAGCATTAATTCAGTTTATCCCGACAATATGGGGTAGGTATTACTATTATTCCTGTTTTAAAGATGTGGAAATCACGGTTCTAAGGCACAAAGAGGTAATGTATTAGTTACTTGATTTGTGGAATACATTAAAAAAACACACCAACAGAGCCTCTTCCTCATAGATAATAATGATCTGTTTTGTGGTAAGCATTTCCTATGTGTTATTTATTTTAATTCTCATAGTGATTATATGCAGTAGGTTCTGTTGTTATTCTTACTTCATAGACGAGGGAAGTAAGGCTTAGTGAGATTAGGCAGCTTGCCAGGGTCACACAGCTTATAAGTGGTAGAACCGATTCCTAGCACAGACTTTTTCTACATTTCAGTATTGCCCTTTCAGTTTTTAGTTCTGAAGTGGGCACATGTATCTTTATGAAGTAACTCTCCAAGTGATTTCTATGTGTAGACCAATCTTTCTAGAATTTTAGCACAAACAAAAGGCAGAGTTATATACAGGGTGGGGCAAAAGTAGGTTTACAGTTGTTTGGAGCAAAAGTAGGTTTACAGTTGTTTGTATGGAAAATAATATAATTAATAAATAATGCAAGAATAAACTCTGCTTCACACACTCACAACTGTAAACCTACTTTTGTCCCACCCTGTATTTGTTGGGAAGAGATGAAATATTGTGGTCAGAGAGAAGTCATAGTGGGAGACTTTAGAGGTGGAGTATTTCCAAAGGAGGAAGAATGTGAAAGAGTCATAGAGGATTATAGGTAATTATTATGAACAAGCTTTATGCCAACCAATTAGACAACTTAGATGAAGTGGACAAATTCCTAGAAAGGCACAAAGTACCAAATCTAATTCAAGAAGATATAGAAAATCTGAATTGTCCTATAAGAACTAAGTAATTAAAAAAATTTCCTACACATATGTTACCCATAAAAATGTTTTATTAAACATTATGGAAGAAATAATACCAATGCTTTGCAGACTCTTTCAGAAATTAGAGATGAGGATATACTTTCCATTCTCTGAGGCCAGATAAGAAAGTAAGCTAGCACAGGAAACAATAGAGGTGGAAAAATCTTGAACACAATATTATCAAATTGAATCCATGAACATATAAACTGTAATATGTATTATTGTTAAGTAGGATTTGTAAAAAAAAAAATCAGTTAACATACTAACCATATTAATAGAATAAAGAACAAACTCACATAATCATCTTAATACACAGGAAAGCACCGGACACCCATTGATGATTAAAGAACAAACACAAAAACCTTCAGCAAACTAGTACTGGAAAGGCACTTTCTCAATCTGTTAAAAGACTGTGAAAAACCTGCAGCTAACATCATAAGGGGACTTTTCGAAGTGTTAGAAGTGTTTTAAAATTATTGTGGTGATGGTTACCCAACTGTATATATTTACTTAAAAATTGTCAAAATGTACACTATACAAGTTGCATCTTACGGTGTGTAAATTATACCTCAGCAAAGCTGTTTTAAAAATATTATGGGATAAAATCAAATTATAGATATTCAAAGATCTCTGTCCTTCACAATATCCTTCAGAGGCCATGCAGACATATACCTACCCGTGCTAATGAAAGTTAATTAAGGTATAAATCATGGAAAGCTCATCAACCTTATTTCCCCTTTCACAATTGTGTGAGGGCACACATGAATATGAACATTGTGTGCTTCACAAGAGTATACTCCAAACTAAATGTATTGTTTCTCTCAAACCGTTCTTCCTGCATTCCTGATTATTGCTCCTGGAACCACATCTTTCAGATGTGCAATCGTGTGTGTGTGTGTGTGTGTGTGTGTGTGTGTGTGTGTGTATGTGTTTGTGTAAATTTTAAAAAATATATTAGGGTGACATTGGTTAATAGTTATATAGATTTTAGGTGTACAATTCTATAATCACATGTGCATTCTTTTAGCCATTTTTTTATTTTTTCTCCTATTTCCTTCATAGAATAATTGGTTAAATTTTATTTCTATTTTTTCCTCTGCACTGACTCTCAAATGTGTCCTCTAATGTACAATATTACTAACACTACTTTAAAATATTTTTTTCTTGAACTATCTTTGTAGATTTTCTCTTCTTGTCCTCTCCCTTTATAATATTTCCTTAATCATTTATTTTATCAAAAATCCCATTGCCTTCTGATCTAAAATCCCACTGCCACTGGTGGGGTCCCTTGGCCTGGCCTGCACCCTCTCACAATCCAGGACCCCTTAGGGGATGTCGGAGAGCCAGTTTCGGCCTGATCCCCGTAGGCTAGGCTGAGGGACCCCACCGGTGCACGAATGCGTGCACCAGGCCTCTAGTATGCATATAAGATCTTTGGTTAATCTCTTCCCCCCCTCCCCGCTTCCACCTTCCCTCTGAGATTCATCAGTCTGTTCCATGTTTCCATGCCTGTGCCTTGTGCGTCTGCCCCCTGGTGGTCAGTGTGCATCATAGCTACCGGTCACACGGTCGCTTAGGGTTTTATATATATAGATACTGGCAGATAATTTACTTAAAGAATATTTACCAACATTTTACTTACCTATTCAAAACCTGTTGTTGCCTTGTCATTTTGTGTTTTACTTCATAATCTGAGCCTGGTGTTGAAGGTCCTGATGCGTTCTTCCATTTTTCGCCTTCCCCTGCTTACTGCTCAGGTTTCATTGTTACATTCCCTGAGTTATTTGTTGTTCACTAGAGATACCCTGAATTTCCCTAGCACTATTTATTTGTTTTGTTCCTTCTGCCATTTTTCTCTTGGCCATTTGCACCTTTTTAGATTATATGTATGTCCTATAGTGTCATGATCTTGTACTGTGTTTTTCGTTGTCCTGTTAGAAGCAATCTTGTCCTTCAGATGCTCACAGCAGTTTCTTTGTCCTGATGTTTACTTTCTCTTCTGCACTGGAGTCATTCATGGGTGTCTTCAGACTAGATAAGCCCTTAGGAGGAAGGATGAACTGACTGATTTGGCTTTTAATTCACTTAAATTTTTTTTATTAACATATAGTAAAATTCACTTTTTTATATTAGGGAAGGATTTTTTTGAGTCTTGCC
>NW_005371949.1:523453-581365 GCF_000412655.1 Myotis brandtii | reverse complement strand
CTTTATGCATTGCATAAATATATGTTTAATTTGGAGTAAGTGAAATCTTCCTTTTGAAAGCTATAAAAGCAGGGTTTTCTCTGTTAAAAACTCTGCTGTTGAGGTAGTGGGGCAATGTTGGTAAGGGATTAGATACAGGATCAGAAAGTATATGTACACTTGGAATTTGGGGTTTGTCTTACTTAGAACACTAGAGTGAGTACTATTCACAAGACTACACTGTTAGTGGTTTTAATTATACAGTTGCCATTGATAATGAGTATAATTAAGCAGGCAGCCGTTCTATTTTCAAAATGATTGTTTATTTTTCTTTTGGTTTCCTTACTGTGGAATATTTTAGTCCTTATTCAATAGGGAAATGAGACTGCTACATTCAAAAAATAACTTTTTCTCTTTTTTTTCTTTGTCATTAATATTTCATTCACTGGCAAGTCTGGGGGGGGGAATCCAATAGTTTTTAATAATTTAAAAATATTGTTATATTGTTTCATCTCTCTATTGTAATATTTTATGGGATCAGGGTGGTAGATTAAAGGCTATATTTCACTGATTTTGCTTCTTATCCTTGTCTCAATTTCTCTTCTCAAACTCTGGACGTCCTAGGATCCCTGTCCCTAGGCCTTGTCTCCTCTATCCTGTGACACAGTGGTTTCTGCTTGGGTCCCACCCTGTTCCAGGGAGATGGGACGTGCTGTCCGGGAAAAGCCAGGGGAACTTACCTGGGCGCTGCCTTTCTCGGACCATAGCCACCCATTTCTGTTTAATTTGATTCATCTCTAGGGACGTCACATTTTTATTTTTTTACTTTTCTTCAGCTTTTAAAATTATTATCAGTATGAGGGTTAGTTCACTGGAAGCTACTTTACTATGCCTGGAACAGAACTCCTGGGCATCTGCATTTTAAAGAGCAAATTAATAAAAATTAGTATTTCATGCAGGCACATTTAAGACATTTTGCCCAAGACATCGAGTTTTAGTTCATATTGGGAGCTCAGGGTGATTTTTTTCACTGTATTGCTCCAAACATTAAAAAAAAATCTAATTTTCAGATTCACCAAGGGGGAAAATACAGTGTAGCTTTGCTGTAAATCATTGGACATTGGAAGTAGGTCAGGAGAACTGGTATCCACTGCTGTTATCATGAGATATCAGTGTTCTGCAAAAACAGTGTCTGTGATATGCATGTCACTAGATGCATATTGGTTTATATTCACTTACCCATAGTTACCTTAGTGAAGAAACAAAACCTACTCAAGTTATCCTACGGAAAATGACAGTGTAGTAAAGGCTCAAAGGCTATATTGTGGAACCAAAGCGTAGAGAATCTAAGACCTTATCAGCAACTGCATTTGAGACACGTAAAGCTATGGAAAACAGATTGCAACCTTTAAGTCTCTCTCCTGTGGGTCTCCTGTTTCTCTCTCTGATCACCTAGTTTATTCTTTATTCTCTCTGTGCAGATTGGCTTCCTTTGATTTTCCATCCATATGGAAAGGTAGTTGCCCCAAAGAATTTACATCTCCTCACCTACGTTGACCAGCAGAGACTGTATTCCCCTAATACAGGCCTGGGAAAGTGAATCTGATTGGCTATTGGGGGTTGGAGGACCCCCTGGTGGAATAAGGTCTGGCCAGGAGGGTGGGATTCCAGGGTAAAAGTATTGCTACCAGAGTCAACTGTGTGGTTGGGGACCAGTTCTTAGACAAGGAGAGGATTTTGTAAGCTGGGAAGTTACTATAGGAATCAATCGAATTAAATACCTAGAAGGATTGGGTGTTTCATTGAGTAGCTACGTGGATAAACAGAGAAGCTGCATACAGGCAATGTGTTAATTTTAAGCCTATAATCTCCATATTTAGTTTTAGAAGACTGTGTGTGTATAACCACAAGCACCCACAGGCAGTGTGTTTACGAGGATTAAATGGTAAATGACAAATGTATTCAGAGTGATGCTAGCAATGTTATATCAAGTTATAACTCTCACAATCTTGGCCCTGCTTTATACATTGTTAGATTTTGGACTAGCATTTTAGCAACTACTAATTAAATATTATAGTGGAGGAGATGCCTGACCATCCTAATTTGTATGTTTTTTTTAAGCATTATATATTTTTGCTTCAACCACAGAACTATCTAACATGCCAGGCACTCAAAAAAATATAGTGAATCATGATCTCACTGGGATATATAGATTTTCAGGTGCTCTCCAACTGTATTTTCATACTTCCTATCTTTGTTTGAAAAATTAATGCCTTTTAAGGTAAACTTAAAAACACCCATAAATTTTGACTTTTATTTTTTGAACTCTTGATCAATAAGAAACAGCAATTTCTGGTTCTTAAAAAGAGAAAAGAAATGAGTGTCTGAGATATGAAGGAATTCAGAGCCAGCAAGAACACAGGGTTACTTTCTGCGAATTTCTGTGGGCAGGATGTATTTGATATTATATGTAATGCCCTTTGCCCCAAGATTCCAAGCTTTAGTGATTTTCCCGAGGCACTCACAGGTGAGTGCTTAGGATATTCAAGTATAATTTAGCAGATGCACTACATTATCCACAATGATGTAGAATCACCAAGAAATTATGTGGTCATAGTTTATATTTATGTGGTTATTGTAGAAGATTTAGCCTAATTAAGCCAGATTTAAAGCATTTTAGGAATAGGAGCTTATTTGTTCTTTGAGATATTTAAAAATGCATTTTTACCAATTTGGGTGTAAAAATCACACTTTACCTGTTTTAAAGCAGTATTTTCCTGCTGGTGGTGAATGGTATTGAGAAAAAGGTGCAAAATACATCAAGAAAATAAACACTGCAAAGCCTATGAATAAAATTATACCTTTCCCTCTTTTATTTTACTTCTATTATAGGTTAAATATATATATATAGATTGATTTCAGAGAGGAAGGGAGAGGGAGAGAGATAGAAACATCCATAATAAGAGAGAACCATGGATCAGCTGCCTCCTGCACAACCCCCACTAGGGATTGAGCCCACATCCCGGGCATGTTTCCTGACCGGGAATCAAACCTGTGACCTCCTGGTTCATAGGTCGATGCTCAACCACTGAGCCATGCTGGCTGGGCTCTATTATAGGTTTTATATTGAGGACTCATTTATAGGGCTCATTCTGTTTTGGAGACTGTCTCTAATTTGTATATCATAATATATACATCAAGGCTTCCTGTCACATACTGTTTAAATATCAGTGAGTCACTTTTTCTTTTTGGTTTTCTGGTATGTTGCATGGCTTTATGGTGGGAGTAAAAAAATATAGTGCTTTTAAGGATTGTAGCATTTATGTTTCAGCTAGTCAGGCATTTTTCATGAAATAACTAATATTATTAGGCAGTTTTGGTGAATACCTACTGAATAATGTGTAAAATTGGTAGTTTAAGAATTCAGAAAAGGGGACCACTGGCCTAGAGTAGCCTGGGAAGGACTCATTGAAGAGAAACAGTGGAATTGTTTTTGGATGGATTTGTTAGGACTTATTTAGGAGAGAGGCTAATCTAGGTTAGGAATTCTGGAATGGAAGGCCCAGGCATATTCAGGGAAGAGTAGAGTGGGTGATTTTTTTCTTTTTGTTGTTGTTAATCCTTACCGGAGGATATTTTTCCATTGATTTTTAGAGAGAGTGGAAAGGAGGAGGAGAGACAGAGAGAGAGAGAGAGAGAAACATTAATATGAGAGAGACACATCAATTGGTTGCCTCCATGCCTTGTCGGGGGTTGGGGATTAAGCCTGCAGCAAAGGTACGTGCCCTTGACCAGAATCGAACCCGTGACCCTTCAGTCTCTGTGGACTGACACTCTGTCCACTGAACAAAACTGAATAGGGCTAAAGTGAGTGATTTTGACTAGTGTTGGGTTCATTGTGAGGAGAATAAGATACTATTGGAAATAGATATTGAGATCAGATGTTTGTACATTGTGAGATGAGTAGCCTTATGGTAATAGCAGCAAGTGCTTGATCGTGTCTGGAAAAGACTAGAAGAGTAAGAGGTGAGAGGCAGAAATTTAAATAGGAAAAACTGAGTTGAACTAAGTTGGTTGCTATCAGAATGGACAGGAAGGGACAAAATAATAGTTCATAAAGAGTGATTAATAGACTTGGGGACTAACTCTCTTATGGATACAAAGGATAAAGGAATATCAAAAGATGGTTCTGAAGTTTTAAATCTGGAGAGCAGTGAGAATAAATGACTACAAGCAAACAAAAAGACAGAAGGAATTATTGATTTTTGGGGGGAGGATGATTTAGGTTTCAGAATTTAGGGTTGATTTTATCAGTAAGTATGTGACTATGTCAGTGAAATATATGATTCCAAATCAGGGACTGGAGCTTGTGAGAGAAATCAGGAGTAAACTACATCAAGGTAAAGGAAATAAATATGTGTGAAGGCTATTTCTAAAGTTGGAACCTAAATACGAAAGGGAAACAAGATTATAGGTCAGGGGTGGGCAACCTTTTTGTGAGTGCATGCCAAAACCAGCAAAATCTCTGACTCAAAATTCTGCGTGCCAACCCCAATTTTTTGAGAACATGTTACGCCTACTTGATATCTCTTAAGGTGTACGTATGTGAAGAACCTTGAGGAAATAATAAAATTCATTCGAGCTACAAAAACACAGTATATGATGATGAAAAATACATTTATTTTTTAATGTATACATGTACACTGATAGTCCGACAGAAAACTTTATGACTTCGTTTGATATTATCAGTGGGACTTTTGTTGCTGCATCACTGATGACAGAGATTTTACATCAGGTTTATATTTCGTGACCTTCAGAGATATGCACGAGCTACTACTTTCATCTGTCAGGCTACTCCTATTATGAAACTTAACAAAATTCATCACTGAGAACAAAGATTCACAATTGTAAATGGAAGATTATAAGAGAGGGTTTCGCGTGCCAACAAAAGTTATTGGCGTGCCATGTTTGGCACTCGTGCCAGGGGTTGCCCACCCCTGTTATAGGTAGATCATGGGGCCCAAAGTAAGATTTTTGTTGAGAAGGTAGAAGTAGTACATATTTATAGATACGGAGAAGCCAGTGGCTGGAAGTAGACTAACATTGTTGAGAAGTAATAAATTGGGGAATTGTTGATGTGGAGAAAAAGAGCAGTGATCTTAAAATATTAGGGTTTTAAGGATGCTGGCCAGTTAGATTCTGGTTAGTCAGTATTTTATTGCACAAGGCCACTCAATGAATTCTAGGACAAGTAAATACCTCAGAAGAATTACTTGGTCAGTGTATTTCATACTTTGGTAGAAACATCCTTCTGTCATATTGGTGTTAAAACCAGACGTCTTCCTATGTTATATCAGTTTGATATTCTCTTATGGTTTACTAGCCTTCTTTTAATCACAGATTCCTACAAACTTTATTGGTGTCAGTGTCAAATCTACAGATTGAGTCCCTCAGTTGAGTTACTAACGTAGAGACCCAATTCAGTACTCCCTGACTATTGGGCAGTTTGAGTGATGTATTAACAGAGATGATATTTGTCATTATATTACTTTATCATCATGTTGAGTAATATTCCAGTGGCCTCGTAAATAAATAAAAAAACATTGACCAATCTGTTAACATATTTTATACTTTCCCAGTATAAATTTTTATTTTGCAGAATATGAAATAAAGCCCATTTACTGCCACTTACAGCCATTCTTATTGACAGTTTTTATGCTTTTAGTGAGAATAACGTGTCATGGGGAAGAGAGCACGGGCTCTGGAGTCAACTAGGCCAGCTTTTATACTTACAAAATGTAGGCTTGTTTCATTTGTTCCTTCAGACTATTTCTCAGAGTAGTTTAAGGTTCACAGCAAAATTGAGGGGAGTGTACAGAGATTTCCCAATAACCTTATCCCTCCCAGGCATGTAGGCTAGTTTCTAAATACCACTGATTCTCACTTTCTTCCTCTCTAAAATGCAGGTAGTAACTCCTCCACCTCATAGGTTTTAGGGTGGAGAAGGATCCTGTTTTTAAAGTGTCTGATATTTAATAAGTACTCAGTGGTGGATGTGTTCTCCTATTAGAGACATAATGGCTTTAAAACTTACTTGGGGCAGCATTATGTTTATGGAGTGCTTTCTAAATGTTTTTTATGATAATGCTTAATATGGTCCTCAGACTTTCACTGAATGAATGAATGAGTGAATGTAAATATACCTGCAGGAATAAATAGTTACACAGCAGCCCGGAGTCTCTGAAAAGTTTTTACTTCAGTCTTGGGTAGAATTGCTTGCCTATATGTCTATAGGACTTGGGTATCTGAAGGATTTAAATGTGGTGATTATGGAAATGAGTTGATGTGCTTAGTCGAGGGTAGTTATTCTGTTTCCTTTCGCAATAGTGGGGACTTCTGGGAACAGTGGTCTTACAATCTGTGGAACAGTTGATTCTAGCCCAGGCCCCTACCTCTGAGACTCTAAAGTGGATTCATTTTATAAGAGGACCCACTGACAGTAGTGATCAAAAGCTGTTTTTTGTTTATTAGCTGCTTTGAAGCTCTTAAGATGAGTAGTGGCCCTAGAAATTACTCATCGGCCAGGACCCTCCACCTGCTATGGCCTGTGGCACCTCTGAGCAGGCTGGGTAGAGCGCTTGTCCTCTGTGCCGGTACCATGGACCCAGAGCCAGTCCCCCAGCTGCACGCCGCATGCCTGAGCCTCTGCTGAGCCTCCTTTTCTCCTCATAATCTGAGAACTTTCGTGATACAATTTTGCTCTTTTAAAACGAGGAAAAACATCTAAATGGGTTAGCTCCTTGCCTGCGGCATAGTAAGCTCTCAGTAAATGTTGTGTCATTGTTGCTGATGATGCTATAATTTGGAATAATCAATGATTAAATTATGACTAAAGGATAAACTCAACACAGTGCCTGGTACATAGTAGACCCTTAATAAAAATGTTCCCTCAGAGCCTTTCAGATCTTGCTCTCCAGCAAATGTCAGTTTGGCTTAAATAAACTCTTTTTTTTAAAAATATTTTTATTGTTGAAAATATTACAAATGTTCCCCTTCCTCCCCCCACCTTTGCCCCCTTCCAGGCCCCTCCCCAGGCCATCACTGCTCCATTATCTGTTCATAGGTTAAGCATATATGCATATAAGTTCTTTTGGTTAATCTCCCTCCTGCCCCCTGCCCCTTCCATCTAAAATTCATCAGTCTGTTGCATGCTTCAATGTCTCTGGATCTATTTTGTTTTCCAGTTTATTTTGTTCATTAGATTCCACATATAAGTGAGATATAAACTCTTATTTTACTCCTATTTTCAAATGCCCACTACACGCTTTCCCCCCTAGTTTTTGATGCAGACAGAGAGTAGATGGCTTCTGGGTAGAATAACTTCCTCAGATCCACCACTGGAAATACGAATAGCTGGGTTACTATACTTCTACGTGGCAAGGATGAGGATTTAGAATTAGGTTCTTATGCTTTAAAATTGCTTTTCCTGATAGCACCTCTAAATGTGTGTATTCCATTGCTTATCTGATTCTACAGATGCTGTTGACTGAGTACTTGGACATGAAAAATACTCGTACGGCCTCTGAACCATCAGCTCAATTGAGTTACGCCAGCACTGGACGGGAGTTCGCAGCCTTTTTTGCCAAGAAGAAACCTCAAAGGCCGAAAAATTCTCTTTTCAAGTAAGTATCTCCCTGTTGGTCATATAGCAGGTGTTAGGAAATGTTAGATCCAGGCAGGACTTGCTACTTAATTGACAGCCATTACTTCACTTAGTTAAAGTTTTGAAATAATTTATAGGAAGTGAATGTATATTTAACTTTGTATACTTTAGTTTTTTGTAAGGGGAAGTGGTAATATTGGAATATGGTTACTGGACTATCTACAACTTTAAAAAAAACTGCAGGAGTTTATTTTGGGGGAGCTTTATATATAATGAAGGAAAATTACACTCTCCAGTTGTTTCTGAGGAATTTATATGAAATGAAATGTAATATTTCAGCCTTTGAAAAACCCAAGTGCTAAGAAGCAACCTTTGTTAATAAAGTTATGTAAATCTGTCTAACTAAGTAGTATTGGGTTTTGTTTGATTTCATAAAGGTACAATCTGGACTTTTTTCCTTCTAATTACTATCTTAGCAATAGCTAACAGTTATATTATTATTAACATTGATAATGACAACAATAGTAGCTACCATTGATTGAGTGCTTATTATTGCCAGATACGCTGGCAGATAAGTTACTCCAAACAGTATCAAGCATAATTCAGGTTACATCAAACTTCAGCAGCTGGAGTACTGGCTAACACTTACTGAGTCATTACTGAGTGCTAGCCAAGGCATGAAGCCATTTTCATGGATTATATTATTTACTCACTATGACCTTACAGGTGTGGGTTCAATTTTTAATCCGATTTTACATGTAAAAACAGCAACAACAACAACAAACTGAAGCACAAGAGAGGGTAGGTAACTTATGTAAGTTTACCCAGCTAGCAAGTGCTAGAAGCAGCATTTAAATCTTGGTAGACCTATGTGTCCTTTTGAAGAGTTAATAGATATTTAAGAAGTTGTTTCTGTAAATCTAAGTGTGTAAAGTGGCTACAGAAGTATGTATTAGCGCAGTGTTTGGAATACTGGAAGCTCCAGTATTTTTTACTGATTCACTTTTGAGATTTGTTTTTTGGGGGCAGGTTCTTTTCTCTTTTGTAGTCCTCACCTGAGGATATGTTTCCAATGATTTTTAGAGAGATTGGAAGAGAGAAAGCGCGCATTTGGAATACTGGAAGCTCCAGTATTTTTTACTGATTCACTTTTGAGATTTGTTTTTTTGGGGGCAGGTTCTTTTCTCTTTTTTAGTCCTCACCTGAGGATATGTTTCCAGTGATTTTTAGAGAGATTGGAAGAGAGAAAGCGCGCGCGCGAGAGAGAGAGAGAAAGAGAGAGAGAGAGAGAGAGACGTCAGCTGATTGCCTCCCTTACCACCCTCCTGGGAATCGAATCTGCAACCGAGTCATGTGCTCTGACCTGAATGGAACCAGCAACCCTTCAGTGCACGGCGGGATGACCCTCCAACTGAACCACACTGGCCAGGGCTTTTTTGTTGTTGTTTTTTAAATTGTGGACTATAGAGTTCTTAATCATAAAGGAAAGTTTCAGCACTTCATTTATCTTGTGTCTAGAGGAGAGGAGATTTACTCTTTTCACAGTAGAATAAAATCCATTCTGTTTATTGAGTGCATTTCTTTTTTTTTTCTTTTTACAGTTTATTCAGAGGTTAGATGCAGTATCAGTAAAACTGTTTTCATCTGCAGGTGATGTAGAACCCCATATGAGCCACGAGTAGATTAAAGCGGGGGCAGTTATTATCTCACACAATAAGGATGAATGTAGAGGACTCCTTACCTCACCAGCACGGTGTCATCACGGACTTGGCCCTTCCCATTTCTCTGCCTTTATTTCCACTCTAGTAAGAATGGTGATGCCAGGAAGTAGGCTGTGATTCTGCCTATAAATCTGTTTTTAATTAGTAGTCTTTATTGTTTATGGCAATTTTAGGTTTTTAGAAAAATGGAGCAGCCAGTGCACTGAGTTCCCTTATGTTCCCCTCTCCTGTAACCTCCTCTATCAACATCTTGCATGAATCTGGTACATTTGTTATACTTGATGAACCAATTTACACTAATAAAAGAGATAGATGCAAATTGACCATACCTTCACAATGCCCACCATCCAGTCAGGAGTGAGTATGCAAATTAACCGGCCATCTTTGTTGGGCTAATTTGCATATGTAGGCGCCATGGTGATGGCACAAATTAACCGGCCATCTTTGTTGGGTTAATTTGCATATATAGGCGCCATGGTGATGGCACAGGCGTTCCGCACTGCCCCAGCCGCTCCGGGCCTCTGGGCAGTGTGGGAAGGCGGGAAGGCGCCAGAACGAAGGCAGAAAGGCAGCTCAGGGCTAGAGCGAAGGTGGTGCCGTCAACCAGGGCAAGGAAGGCCCATTCTTGTACGAATCTTCGTGTATCGGGCCTCTAGTATTTATATAATTATTAGCTGAAGTTCACTGTTTTCATTAGGGTTCACATTTTGTTTTCTACAGTTTTACGGGTTTTAAGAAATGTATCATGCTATAGATCACTATTACAGTCTCATACAAAATAGTTTCACTGCCCTAAACACCCCCCATTTTCCACTTGTTTATTCCTACTCCTTTTTTCCTGCTCCCTGAACCCTTTTATTGTCTCTACCTTTGTCTTTTCCAGAATGCCTTTCATAGTTATAGTCATATAATATGTAGCCTTTTCAAGCTTCTTTTCCACTTAGCAATATGCATTTAAGGTCCTTTCATGTCTTTTGTAGCTCAGTAGGTCTCTCTGTATCGCTGAATAATT
The DNA here is from genome assembly GCF_000412655.1 of Myotis brandtii. Lineage (NCBI taxonomy): Eukaryota > Metazoa > Chordata > Mammalia > Chiroptera > Vespertilionidae > Myotis > Myotis brandtii. Next base: position 570,990 of record NW_005371949.1, on the reverse strand, counting down.
CCATTGTGTGGATGTACCACCATTTTCCCATTCAACTATTGAAAGGTGCCTTGGTTGCTTCCATAAAGCTAATATAAGCACTCATGTGCAGGTTTTTGTGTCCCGTATAAGTGTTCAGCTCATTTGGGTAAATACCCAGGAGCATATGGTAGACCACGTTTAACTTTAAGACACAGCCAAACTGTCTTCCCAAGTGGACCTGCCCCTTCAAATGCTTTTAAAATTAATTAAATTATTGCTTATACATTCATTAATTTTTCCTGCCAGCGACAGATCCCCTCTGCATGTTTTCCTCAGGAGACGCGGACTGGGTCTCTGTCCATTCCTGAAGTAGTCCCTGGCAAGGGCAAGTAGACTGGGTGGTCATCTTAAACCAGTTAGGTTCACTCTGGGGACAGGTCTCAAGCTGGAGAGGGAGCCACTTTTCCTGAGCACAGGAAAGAGAACTGCTGAGAAGAGAGGAGGCAGGTAGCAGAACCCCCCAGTAGAACTGGAGCTGTGCCAGCAAGCAAGAAAGGCGGTGGAAGGAAAAGGTAGTGGATAGGGACACCGAGACTGCCTCAGATGCTGCCTGCTAGGGTCCTCCTCCTCTCCTGTCTCCCCTCTCCCAGCTCAACCCGCCACCTAAATGTAGGTGTTGTGCTGAAATCAGGTTTCAGGGTTTTTAGATTCATGCTCTCAACCGTCACCCCTGAGACCACACAGCCATTTTTAAACATTTAGCCAATCCTGAAATTGTGGTCCTGGAAAACATAAAATGTTGGAAATGAATAAATGACTGTGAATATTTGTCACATATTTATTATTATTGCATAGAAATAAAAACTCCTCACCCGCATAGGCCATTATCTCAGATCTGCCTTTCTTAGTCTGGGTTCCACCTTCGGTGGGCCCTGTGGTCCGGAGCAGATCTCCTGGCTTGAGGGCCTCGTGTCTGTGCTGCAAAATAAGGAGGTGAGACTAGGTCATCTCTAGAGCCCCTTTTCCTGTAAAATTGTACCAATCTGTGACTTGTTGCAAACATAAAAGGATTCCCAAGGAATACATCAGGTCATGAGGATGAGGATTTTGGTGAGCTGTAACCTGTTTTTATCACATCCGTGAAGGACTTTATTGCTCCCTCTAATTGCCCCGAGCCAAGGTTAATTAAGTGTGTTTAAGTTCTCTCTTATTGTATAATGTGGGCCTCTCCATTCTTTGCTCAAGAGTTTATTTCTTTCCCTTGTCATTTCTGATCAATAGCTGTCAGCATGCATTTCGGAGGCCAGCGGCTTCCTTTTTCTACTTGACTGGCAGGTGGTACTTTACTGCACACTGGGCCTTCCTTCTGGCTGTGAGTGTCCTCTTAGTTCTTGGCAGGGTGCAGAGAGAGGATCAAGCAGCCCAAGTGTCCCCCTCAGACTGACATTCAGCTTAGTGCGCCTCGTCCTTGTCAGAGGATGGATAAAGGAGGCAGAATTAAGGAAATGATGGTGCTCCCTCCTTGTGGCCAGGAGCCTATTCTGTAACTGCTGTTCTTCCATTGTGGTGCTGTTTACGCCTCAGTGGCAGCAGTTCTTCCACGGATTTCTCCTGTCAGCCTGGTATTCTGCCTTTGAAGATACTGGGTTGGAAATGGAGCTACTTAGCAGAGGATTTACTGTTTGATAGAGTCACAATTTTAACTGTTTCTTCCTTACCTGCAAGTTTCTCTTAAGATAGTGATTTTCATTTGTGTGGGGTTTTTTTTTGTTTGTTTGTTTTTTGTTTTTGCTATTTATTGTTTTAGATCTGTGTTCTCTATTGTGAGCCTTCCCCTATGAAACAGTTCCGGGTAGGTGTGGCAAACACACGTCTGGAGCTTGGTATGTTTCAGAGCATTTCATGTGGCAGGTGCAGGTCAGAGCCTGGAAGCCCTTTCGAAACTGTATTGTGTGTGAGGATTTAGCTGCCTTGCTTTTTTGGTGTACTTCAAGGGTGGGGAACATCCGGCCCACGGGCCGTATAAGTCCTGTGAAATCATTTGGTCTGTCCCTGCCAAGGCATTAGGGGTGAGTTAATTAAATGACCAAATATAGCAAGCTAATTTTTAAGGCCATCATTTCGTATGGCCCACGAATGATGTTATAAATGTCCAAATGGCCCTTGCAGAAAAAAGGTTCCCCACGTCTGAATCAGCAGCATTCCTAGCCTGCCCATTGTCTAATCCTCTAACGGGGGACTTAGAATGGCACGATGTCTGCTCTGAGCATCCAGGACTTCTGTGTGACAGCTGGCAGCTACCGATAGCTTCTGAGCTGGACAGGCAAAGTTAGAATGACCTTATGAGCTACTCTTTGCTGTGTGTGTAGGGATCCTGGCAGAGGATCTGGAGACCAAAGAAAGTTGATCAGAGTTGTGCCATCTGAAGTGGAAAGTGGGCAGAAGATCCCAATGCCGTTGTGGAGGAGCTGTAGCCAGGAGCCGGTTCATAAATCCAGATCTGTGCCAGCCCATGCCTGGCCTGTTGTGGCGTAGCCTGAGTGTCCTGGTGTGGCCCACTGGGGGCATCACAGACTAGAGGAGAGTACTTTGGAATCCGTAGCCCACATTGTCTGTTTGGTTACCACCTGACCATTGTTTCCCTGCGTTTCATGCAGGTTTGAATCGTCCTCCCATGCCATCAGCATGAGCGCCTACTTGAGAGAGCAGAGACGGGAGCTCTACAGTCGGAGTGGAGAACTCCAAGGTGGGTGATCAAATTTTGGGGGAAAAATTAGTTTTCTGGAGGAAGACCTGAAGTGTGCAGTGTGTGAAGTTCAGGTTTGAATTCACAGGATTCTTTCAAGGGGCAAGGGTTTAAAGACTTGATAACCTGCTTCTGTCATTTCCCAGCATCTGTGGACAAGCGGCTAAAGCTATCACTGTGGCCACAGAACTTACACACCTGCCACCATTCAAGTGGGAGCTCAAAGCAAAAAGAGACACCATTAGTCTCTTCTGCTTAAAGATGGCAGATGTGAGTCCGGTCACAGTCTAAGGCAGTGGTCGGCAAACTGCGGCTTGCGAGCCACATGCGGCTCTTTGGCCCCTTCAGTGTGGCTCTTCCACAAAATACCGGCTCTTCCACAAAATACCGACTTCTGTGCATGGGCCACGAAGTTTCAATCGCACTGTACGTTCGTGCCCGCACATGGTATTTTGTGGAAGAGCCACACTGAAGGGGCCAAAGAGCCGCATGTGGCTCGTGAGCCGCTCTTTGCCGACTACGGGTCTAGGGGAATGCCAGTCCGTGGCTGCCACTGTTGCTTAATGTTCTCAGTCCCTCCTGGAATATGTCAGGAGTATCTGAGATTTGGAAAAAGACTGTCATTATTTAAAGGGAGGAAGGATGCCTTTAAATAGTATGTTCCAAATAACATAACTTTGATACACAGGTTATTTGATACCCAGACGTGACTACTAAACAGGGCTTATCTGAAGAAAAAATTAAGTAAATTTAAGTAAATAACAAATCAGACCAATAGCATTTCCTTCTTTGACAAAAAGGACCTAATTATGGTAAGTGTAATCATTCCAGAAAGATCTGTGAGGGCCTGCCAAGTGCAGCACATCCTAGGCTTCGGAAGGGATAGAGGTCAAGTGCAAGGAAAGAAAAGATAATGACTTGGGGTCCAATTCTGAAACCAAGGCATGCATGTCAATAACAATATCAGAAAGTGAATGTTACCAACTGAGTAGATGGTAGGCATGTAATTGCTAGAGGAGATGAGGGAAGGGAATGATTATTGGAGCTATTTTAGAACTGTGGGCTTTCTTATGATGGATGGATAAGACCACTTTCAGTTTCGATGCATTGGAGGCACTTGGGATATTTTGAGGTGACCAGCCTAGACAATTAAATATTTAGTTTTTAAGACTCACCATAGCTCTACATCAGCGGTTCTCAACCTGTGGGTCACGACCCCTTTGGGGGTCGAACGACCCTTTCACAGGGGTGACGTCACCTAAGACCATCGGAAAACACATATAATTACATATTGTTTTTGTGATTAATCACTATGCTTTAATTATGTTCAATTTGTAACAATGAAAATACATCCTGCATATCAGATATTTACATGACGATTCATAACAGTAGCAAAATTACAGTTATGAAGTAGCAACGAAAATAATTTTATGGTTGGGGGTCACCACAACATGAGGAACTGTATTAAAGGATCGCGGTATTAGGAAGGTTGAGAACCACTGCTCTACATCAAAATGTTATGATGTAAACAGCCAGTCTTTCTGGGTTTAAAGACTCTCGCCTCGTCATTCCTATGTTTACCTTTGTTATTAATATAAATGTCTATATATTTTTCTAGCGATCCTGCTGTGCTCTCCCATAGTTACATCAGAGTAATAATTCAAGAGCTCAAAGCCTAGAAATATGTTTGAGGACATAAGGAAAAGGAGATTAGCCTGCCAGCATTTTATTTAATATGAAAGTGTTGCTGTATGTGCTGGAAAACATGAGGTTGCATCTCAGAGTCTCCAATCACAGGAGCATGGAGAGTTAGCATTGGAGCACAGGAAGGAAAGACCCCTCTGATGGGACAGAGAGCGAAGGAGGATTGTGCCCCAGGCTGTGGCAGGCAGCGACCTCCCTGGGAGCATAGGGTGGACTGGACGATCGGTTGGGAGGGACTGATAGAAACACAACACACATTTTTGTAGGACTGATTGGACTTAACTGCCACTTGGGGAGGGGGTAACTGATTATCTAAGGCTAGAGGTGTCTTCCATACTCACAGTGTCCTAATTTTAATTTCAGAGTTGGCTTAAGAAATAGTTCAAATTTACCTTCATAATTTCTTGCCCCCTGGCTTCTAGTACATAAAATTCCTTCAATGGGGACAAACAAAATCTTTCTTTTTTAGCATGAATCCTGATAATTCATTTTTATTCTTTAGTAAGCTTAATATTTTAGAGCAATTTTAGATTCACAGTTTAATTGAGTAGAAAATTAGAAAATGCCGAGCTCCCCCTCCCCCGTCCCGTGCACGCACAGCCTCCCTGCCAGCACCTTCTGCTCCACCAGAGCCCTGCGTTCAACACTTAGACCACCAAGTGGTTACGGGCCAGCAGTGCAGCCTGTCACTCAACTCAGGCACAACTAGTCGACAAGGATAAACCACTGACACTGGATTCTTTCTTTTTTTGTTGTTAGTTAGTGGGTAAGAATAGTAAGCACTCTGGGCCCTCGCCGTGTGGGATGATTTTCAGTTGTGTCCCCCCAACTCCCTGGTCTCCTGAGAGAATAAGAGATCAGTGAAGACTAGAGGGTCTGGATCCAGATTGCCCACTTTTCAAATTTAGCTTCCCATTTACTAGCTTTGTAATCTCTGTACCTCTGTTTTCTTATCTCTAAATGGGCATAGAGATAATAGTACTTATCCACAAGGTTGTTGTGAAAGTTAGGTAAGTTAAGATGTGAATAGTGTTTACAAAGTGTAATTTTATAGTAAATGCTATGCCTGTCTCTTTTTCCTCAAGTATTATTGTAATTGCTAGTACTGTCTCTTCAGAGTTTTCATACGCATTCTGTTTGTCTCTTTGTCTTGCTAAATTCTCAGCTTTCCAACTTAAATTTAATTGTCACTTATACTGAAGAGCTCTCCTCTCCCTAATTTAACACAAACAGACACATATGCACACCGACACATGTGTGTGCACATACATGTGCAAGCACACATGAGCATATACTTGCGTGTGCGTGCACACACGCACACACACACACACACACATACACACTGAAATTGTGGGCCCTGGTGTGTGCTCACATCTTTAATGTTCTCTTTCTGAGCACTTTCCACACTATGATGTGGATTAATGCTCACTCGTTGGAGTCTGCCACAAAGCTATAAGCTCCACGGGGGAAATACTATTTTATTTCCTGTTCTTAGTACAGTGCCTGGTGTAGTAAATGTTCAGTAAATACTGGCTGACTCAGTGACAGGAGGAAAGAGGAAGCTGAGGTCTGAAGCAGGATAAAGAGCTTACCTTTGAGAGGTAGGAAGATGCCCAAAGGAGATGTAAAGGCTATGTGTAGATTTTTGTTCTCTGAGGTTGTACGCACCTTTACTAAATAGAAATGTTGCCCTTGAGTCTGGCCTAGGACAACACCGCTGTGTGTAATTGAAAAACATTTAAAAACCCAACTAAGTTACAGAGGAATTTCATTATGTAAGGATGGTTAATTGAAGAGTCACTATAATCTAACTAGGAACTTTCCCATCTTTCAAAACTTAATTGAAGTATGGGACTTCCAAGCAATAGTCCATTGTACTTTCCAGTGTTCAGCAAAATAGGAGGATTTATATCTGGTTACAAGGGGAGATAGTAGTTAGCAAACATATCAAGCTCAACATAATCATTAAAAAGCAATTTCGTTGAGCTGACACATCACCTGCCTGGTGCGAGAATAGATCAGCTGACCAGTTTTTGTAAGGTTTGGTGGCATTTCATTCAGGAACAAAAGTTTCTCTACTGAATGCTTTTCACATTTCAGTAGGAAAATCACACCTATTTTCCATTAAAAACGGCCATCCTTTCAGTTACTCTATTACTCTGGTCCTTGGACCACCGTGAGATCTGCCTTTCAGCTTGTCCTCAAGAAGGGATAATGGAACAGTTCAGTCAGATCATTGGAGGGAGGCAGACGATCTTTGTCTCTTCTCAACGCTGTGGAGCTGCAGGCTTTGCCTCCTAGAGGTTTCGTTCATAGGGTCAAATTTCCTTCTGTTGCAGGCAAAGCAGTAAAAAAATCCACCAGAAAAGACCATCAAAGTAACATTAAAAATAGCTCCAATTTTACAGAAGTTAAGTTCCTGCCAACATTTTCAATTTATCATGCAATTAAAAATGTTACTCAGCAGCACACAGGGGGAAAAAAGAATGGAAAAAGATGAGATTTCTTTGGTATCATCAGCCCATCTCAATTGGCTCTAACTGTTAGAGTACAGATGGTTCGTTATATAGTCTGCCCTTGGCAATTGGGCTAAGGAGGTGGGGATGCTATTTCAAAGCGTGTGTGATAACAGGTGGAAATCTAACTTGTGAGTCTGTGTCTACGTTAATCATAGACTTCCTGTTGTTTGGAGCCTCTCTACTGCTTCATTGTAGTGCTTAGACAGCCGTGTTGGTATTAGTTTTAATGAACATTTAGCTTGAGTGTAGCTTTTCAGGTTTAATGTGTGATTCACCGGGAGGATAAGATAACTGATGAACAAATTATCTAAAAAAAGTAACAAAATATTGCCGCTCATGTCCAAAATAAGCTTTTAGACTATTTAGCACCACTGTGCCTCTGTTTTCTCATTTCAAAAATAGAGCTGATGCCTGGCTTGTGTGGCTAAGTGATCAGAGTGTTGGCCCACACTGAAGGGTCTGGGTTAGATTCTTGGTCAAGGGCATGTGCTTGGCTTGCAGGTTCATTTCAGGCCCTGTCCTGGGCATGTAGGAGGCAACCAATCGATGACACATGGATCTCTCTCTCTCTCTCTCTCCCCTACTCCCTCCTCCTCCTTTGCTTCTCCCTCCGTTTCTCCCTCGCTCCATCCCTTCCTTCCACTTTCTCTAAAAATCAATGGGAAAAATATCCTCTGGTGAGGATTGACAACAACAAAATAATAATAAAAAAATAGAGCTGTTATTAGTTCTGATCACTTTAGGGGGATATTGTGACTATAAAATTAGATATTCAAACCCTGGAACAATTAGAATAGCTGTGATAGATTTAAATTAAAATGGTGCTTTAACAATGTATCATGTGGAACTAGAACTGTGCCCGCTTCTTTGGCTCATTTTCTCCTCTCCCCAGTCTCACTGCTGCACTGAGTTGGGTTTCCTCAAGGCCACCAGTGGCCTCCATCTTGGCCGGGTCAGTGCTTGCTTTTCTGTGTTCATCTCACTTGATCTGTCAGCAGCTATTGTTTTCATCTTCCCCTGATGTTCTCTGAGTCTTCTCAAGTGCTCTCTGAAGTGTCTCAAGGTTTGGTCTTGAGATCTTTTCTGTGCTCACTCCATAGACTCTCCGCAGGTGATCTCAGCCGGAACCAAGCTCGGCTTAGTGCCTGGGTGCAGATGACCTCCAGATCTGGGTCTCCTGCCCACATTTCATTATTCTCCCTGACCTCTTCCAGCATCCTGTCCCCCACCCCATCCAACCATTCTTTACTGCATGTTTTTTTATTTTTCTGTAATACTCTTCTTCATAAGTACATGTCTTGTTAAATTTCTACACTTGCCTCTGCATACCCAGAATGCAGGCTTTACTCATTAGTGCATTCCAGTGCCGAGGACAGTGCTTGGCTGGAAGAGGCACTTAAGAAATATACCATGAAGGCGGCCTCTAGCCTCAATATCTCCAAATGTGTTATTTGTAGGAACAAGCCTACTTATTTGAGAAGCCCTAGTGGGAGCGTTGATAAACAGAATAGGAGTCCTGTGATTTGTCTTCACACATGTTTAAAGATAATAAAACTCCCGAATGGGTAGAGAACATTACTTGTCATTGATCCAAGTAGAAGTATATACTCAGTTTTTATTACAGTTTCTTTTCTGTCTTGGGGCTACTTAGTGCTTCTATTTGCACTTAATAATATTAGCGTTAGATGCCACTTTCATTCCCATTAGTTTAATGAGTGGCATTTTGTAGCTTTGACATTAAATCAGCCTGTAAAGCTCCACCCACTTGAGAATTGACTTCTCTAAGTGGTTTGCTTTACATATAAAGATGGAAGCACTGGCATCCGGGAAACCTGGGCTCTGATACTGACCTGACCTGTATTTTTGGAGTTTTTCTCTCTAATGGGTTTTTGGTGACTGGGGTTGTGAATATTTCATGATTTTGTATGTAATTAATCTGTTTGGAAGTACCTTGCTTTAAGGCAGGGGTTGGGTGCAATATACAGAAATCCATACATGAAACCTATATGTTCATCTTGATCAATGTCACACCAACTAATATAATGAATAAAGTTAAAAAAATAAATTATATATAAAGAAAAGATAGGGGTGGGGAACGTCCAGTCTGTGGGCCATACAAGGCGCTGGAAATCATTTGGTCTGGCCCTGCCAAGGCATTAGGAGTGAATTAACTAAATGTTTGACCAAATATAGCAGGGTAATTTTTGGCCCTCAAATGGTGTTATAAATATCCAAATGGCCCTTGGCAGAAAAAAAAGTTCCCACTCCTGAAATAGGTTAACTATGAATTGATTTTTCTTTTTACAGAAGGATATATAATAGGAGTCTCTTAAATAGCAAGCTGCTCTATAATGGAGCATTTAAAGCAAGATTTAAATTGCGCACACATTTTCAGGGACATTTTGGCTGAAATGAGGTACAGCAATTTTGTACTCATACCACATATTTGTTCCACAGCCTTAAATATTAGAAGTGCTTGTAAAGCTTTATGTCCTGAAATTTGATTAGAAAATTCTTTGTAGTCTTTTCAATTTTGCTTGATGACTTGTTAATAACAATATGCAAGGGACATGAAAAAATGTATGCTCTTTTTCTTCTGAAAGTTGCATATAAATATTTCAAAATAACCATCTTTCATAATTCTCTCTTCTGTTTTAGGTTCTAAAATAGTGTGTAAAATTAATTCTTTTTCCTCTTGTATATTTATATTCTTACTTTTAAAAAGACTGATCTTAACTTATATGTAAGATTTGTCCTATAATGAAATTATAATGCAGTTTTTATAAATGCCAACTTCTTTATCTGTTCCTAAGTAGGAGTATTAAATATACTCTCCTCATGTTATGCACAGACAAGTGCATTGTTTCAAACTGTTTAGGAAATAAGAATATTCTTATGACAAGATTGTTATTGAGTGTACCATCTCGTAGCCTTCCTCTATGCTATGTAAATGTTTTACTTTAAAAAGTTCTTTGTGGATTTAATTTACATAAAGTGGATTTATTTTTCTGTATAACCCAGCTCATTCAACACCCTCTGTAGCCATGGTAGCTGAAGCAGGTGGGGGGGCCTGAGGTCAGGGGACAGTGGATCCTGAGAGTGATGAAGAGCTGCTGCAGAGCCTCGGCGAAGCCTGAGAGGAACCTCACTTTGAGAAATAACCTTGGTTAGCGAGCAGAACTAGCTGATGACAAATAATCTTATTCTTTTTTTAATAAAAATTTTGTTCTACTAATTGTCATTCATTCATACAGAAAGAATGAATGCTTTAAAATAAGATACATATTTGAGTTTTAAAAATTGGACATAGGCATTTTTCTTTATAATTCAAGTAATAGTTATTTTGGAAAAAACACACACCAAAGTATGAAAAAATAACAGCAAAAACTCTAACAAAATATAACAGAAAATTCTAAAAGCTTCTTTGTTATTTTTCATTATTTGGTTCACATTGATGTCTTAATAAGAAAGAAAAAAACAGTTTTGCTCATTTTTTAGTCTTTTGGATCATGAGAAATTAAATTTTTGGCAGTTTGTGTACTTGATAGGATGTAACTAATTATTATTGAGCTTTTTAAGAAAATAGGACAACAAACACTTATGGTTTATAGTGAGAGACATTAAAAACTGATGAGGATGCTACATAAGTTTATCATCGTTTCAGTAAGACACGCTTCAGAAAGTAATTTTACATTTACTGATAGAAATGATCTTATCTGAAGTGATGTTATCAAAATTCAGAATAAATTGATGTAAAAATGTATGTAATATGATGTCTAGAAAGTAAAACAGTAAGTTTTAATGGTAGAGGGTGCTTTAGAACTCAAACCTAGTGCTTGCAAACTCACTTTTCAGTCATAGATCCTATCTTCAGTTTAAGTCTTATTTCACAGTTCAGTATAGAAAACAGATTAAACCGGAGATGGTTGATCTAAGTGGGGTTGTGGGCCCTGAGACCCAGCTGCTTAAATGCCCACTTCATCGTTCCCTTTTCCCTTCTTCTGTGGGGCACGTGAGGCACCATTATAAAACCAAGTACTCAGATGTGGGACAGAGATGAATGACATTGCACTTTTGTAGGGATATGATAGAGCAGTCAATAATGGGTGCTGAGACCATTGATTCTTCATAAACAAAACAATACATTGACTTTGAACCTTATGTCATTTAGGAAAATAATTTTTTGATGGGTTGAGAACTTAAATTGAAAGGCAAAACCTATTGACAAGTGTTCTTCATAGCAGAATAACAAAAACCTGGAAACAACTCAAATACCTAGGTCAAGAGGAGAATGGATTTGTAAATTGTGGTATAGCCATACAGTGGAATGCTATGTAGCAATGAAAATAAATGAACTATACTAAACCTTCACTTGGTTGAATCTCAAAGGCATATGTATAGTCTAACTCAGCCGTGGGCAAACTACGGCCCGCGGGCCGGATCCGGCCCGTTTGAAATGAATAAAACTAAAAAAAAAAAAAAAAAAGACCGTACCCTTTTATGTAATGATGTTTACTTTGAATTTCTATTAATTCACACAAACACTCCGTCCATGCTTTTGTTCCGGCCCTCCGGTCCAGTTTAAGAACCCATTGTGGCCCTCGAGTCAAAAAGTTTGCCCACCCCTGGTAACTTCATCTGTATGCAGGCCAGAAACAACTGAATTGTTATCTTTTTTAGTCATGTACATCCTCATGTGTTTGGAGTGTGAAGAAGGCAAGGTGGGAGCATAAATATGAATCTCAGGTGGGAGATCACACCTGGAGAGGATGGAGGAGGATAGACAGAGAGAGGAGCACAGGGGCTTTGAGGATTATGGTACTGTTTTGTTAAGCTATGTGGTGGAAATACTGTTTTTTTGTTTTATTATTTTTAAAACTGTGCAAATGTCATATACACTCATATACATTTTATAAAAAAATAGAGATATAACCAACTTTAAAAAACGTTAAGTCTTTAAACATAAATCCATACCTGTAGTGTAATATTTCCATGTAGAGGTCTAAACCACATTTGGAGTTTTCTGTGACACATGATTGGTTGTTTGGCCTGCCCAGTTCCACTGGAACTCCTCCTGTGCCTCAGGCTGTTGATGTAACTAGCACTGTGCCTAAGGTCGTTCATGAGAAGACAGCTTCAGGACAGGGGGGCTCCCTCCCCACTTGCCTGTTTCTTCCTCTTCCTCGTCTTCCCTCAGGATGTCAGAACCTAGCGTTAAGGGAAGCCAGCAGTTATTAGACTATTGTCGCCTCACCTAGGTTTTCTAGGGCTTTCTGTTTATTTATTGAATCTGTTCAGATCTATGATGATTATTTCACCAGGCCTTTAGGATACAATAACTAACAGAACCCTTTGAAGGCCGAAAGGGAGAAAGGGAACATGACTGTGTCCCAGAAACTGGCACTTGTCCCCCACATTTGTTTTCCCTTCCTGTGCATTAATAGAGGCTCTGATTTTCAGCCAGACACATGGACACCCAAAATGTAAACATTTCTAAGCTTTCCTGGCAGCCACCCATGAATGTAACTTAATTCTTACCAGTAGGAAGTGAGTGAATTTGATGTGTGCAACTTCAAATTCACTGCAACTTATATTTAAAGGGAAGGAATAGGCTCTCTTTCCTTCCCCACCCAGTGCAAGAATGAGGATGTTCACACACACAGTATGATGAAATGTGGTGATGCGCCATCCTAGACCATGCAGGTGAGATAGCACCATTGTGGTGGCAGAGCAAGGAGATAGAAAGAGCCTGGGCTTCTCATATGTGAGGTGTCTGTCACACCTCTGATGAATAGAGCCACTGTCCCATCCCAGACTTCTCTATGAGAAAGGAATAAACTGTCTCAAGTCACTAGTATTTTGGTTCTCTGTTAGTTTTAGCCTTCCTTTTAGATATCCTAATTAATTCAACATGCAAACAAGTGATCACAGCACAGTGGTACGCATTGTGCTGGAGTTGTATATGTGTAACCGAGATGTGTATACAAGAGCTGGGAAAGGCAGGGAGGAGTTCATAAGTACTTAAGTTTCAAGCTGCTTATAAAGGATGAAGAAGGGGTGGGCATGGCAGGGGTAAACGTATGAAAATGAGGCTAGCTTTTCTCGTTTCATAACATGAATCGGTTATAATATTTTCTAATAATTGAGTCATTTTATGTTTCTAGATCTCCACTGATTACAATCTGTTACTTTCAGGATAGAAAGAACACTAAAGCTGCTGTGAATGACTTTGGCCATTATCATTTTAACAATAAGAGATTAAGAATTGGTAGGAACCTCTGGTGTACTAGTGTGATAGGAAAAGAAAAGTCATTATTATACTTGTGCAAAAGCTAAGTGTAATCACATACTGGATTTTCTGAATGGTGGTCAAGTGGTATAGCCATGCCACTTTATTATTAAAAGTCCCCTTGGAAAAACAACTTTGCTTTAAATGCAGTTACTGTGGTGTCATGTATCAGACTGCCTGTGGTAGATTGGGCTGAAGATCTTGACGGGCTGAGTCATGAAGGATCAGCCTAATCTAACACCAGGGTAGCTTGTTCACCTTGAACTGGGAGTGGCAGCTGGTTCTGTATGAAGGTTGCAGAATTCTGTGAGCTCACATCTATTTCCAGCTTCGAGTTTTGGTGTGGCTGAAAATATACACCAAGTTACTTTTGGCTTCAAAACAATTTTAAACTTGAAAAGCCCACATTATAGTAATATATGATAGTAGGTATGCCTGCTACATGAATACAGCATATGCCAAAAGTAGCTTTACAGTTGTGAGTACACAAAACAGAGTTTATTCTTTTATTATTAACTATTGTATTATTTTCCATGTGAACAACTGCAAACCCACTTTGTCCCACCCTGTATTGTAATAGTCAAAATATAGGATGTTCATTCCTAGAACTGTGATGACATCTGCTGAATTGCAGCCAGTTCATTTGCATATTCATGCCCACTTAGCTCAGAGAAGTCCCTGCTTGTTTGTACATTAATGTCTGATTTTAGCCCCAGTTAACTAATTTACATATCCCTGTTCACTTGGTTAGTGATGTTCATATGTGGAATATTGGTGCGGCTATTTGTGCTTTGAGCTGCTTGGGGAAGCATCATAGTTTAGTGGAAGGACAACCTATTACGTATCCTGCTTTTACTAGGCAAGTCACTTTACCTTTCTGGGCCCCAAGTCACTCAATTGTATAATTAAGTTAGCAACACTTATCCTGCCTATTTCTTAGGGCTGTTGGGAGTATCCATTGAGATGTTGTAGGTGACAACATACAGTCAACATTTTTAGGCCAGTTATATTCTAGATCCTGCTTCCAGGACACTGACTATGGGAGAGTTCTAGGAGCAAGGAAGACACGACTTGCCAACAGATAGTTTTAATGAATGTTATGAGTACTTTGGGGAGCATGGAGGAGAAAGCACTTAACATTCCTAGGGGAAGGCATACACCTTGAAGGTGTTTCAAAGGCGGAATCTTTATACTGAACTTGGAAAGATGAGATAACCAGACTGAGCAGGGCAAGGGCAGTCACTGCAAGTTGGGAGAGGTTGTAAAACAACACATACAGATGGGTGAGAGCATCGTGGAATTGTAGGTGTTTTGTTGTGGTTGAAGCACAGAGTGTATGGGGAGGATTGGACCTAGACAAGGGAGACAGGTGGGCAGATCTCAAAGGGCCCGGTACAACAGCAAGAAGGCATGGTTTTGGTCCTGTGGGTAAGATGGAGTCTGTAAGAGTTTAAAGCAGGAGAGTGACATAATCAGATCTGCACTTTAAAATATTCTGGTGACTGTGAGGATGTATTGAGTACAGTGAGGTTGCAGTCAAGGAGGCCAGTGTTGTTGTTTTTTCAGGTGAGAGCTTATAGAAGATTTTACCAGCTTTTTAGAAAGGTAGTAGCCGTGAGGATGGAGAGGTGGGAATAAACCCAAAAGCTCATTGGTAGAATCAGTTGGACATGGTGACTCATTCTGTGTGGAGTTTGAGCAAGAGATGGGGATTTGGCTGATTCCCACTTTTCCAATGTGGTGACTTGGGTAGATATTTTTAGTTTTGTTTAGATCTTTCCAATCTAATATAACTGTATGTAATCTACCTAATCTAATCTACTGTCAACTCCCTCCTGTTTAGCAGTTCTTAATTGTCACTGTTTCCCTTCCTAAGTCCAGAGTGTTGGAGTTACTGTTTTCTTCCCTCCTTCTAGTTAAAAATTGCAAATACTGCCTTCTCTTTTCTAGACTTTGATTGCTTTATTGATTTTAGTCCCTTATTTTATTCTCTGAAGAATATGAATTCTTCAATTTTTATTCCGAGATGTATTCAGTATTTTTATTATTATTAAAATCAAGCTCCCATCCATCTTTCTTAATAGTTTGCTCTTTGATTTCATGCAAGCCACTTAACCAGTTTTCTCAGTTATGAAGAGAAATTAAATGATTTCTGTGACTCTGATTCAGTCCAGAGCTCTAGCTTCTTGAGTCTCAGTTACTTGGTCACTATCTTGTCCTATTTGAGTCTGAGGACTAGTTAGAGGTTCAGAGTGTGGTCTCTGCCGTCAGGCTTACTACCTGCATGAATTTGGGCAACTCCTTTGTGCATGCGTTTTATTTTCTAGGACCATAGTGAGGAAGAAATGAGTGAAAACGTGTAACGTGTAGAGCTGTGCCTGGCACATAGTGAGTACTGAGTAAATGTTAACTGTTGCTAATTTATCTGAGACCTTGCAGCACCTAGCAACATTCTCCACACATCGGAGACCCTCAATACATTTTTGTGAATTAGTGAATAAATAAATATGCTAATGGACAAATAAATTCAAGTAGACTCTCCTAGAATGGTCTTTAGAAACTTTTTTTTGACCTCTGTTTTCTTCTTTAACAGAAGTCCTTCAGTTAGATATTGAGAAAAGGTTTACCTGAGTGATCCTCCCAATCTCGTGATGTTAAGTGAGTGGCATTCTCTGTGATGGTCTGGCTGGGATTCACAGATCTCTCTAACCAAGAGGGCAGCACTGAGTGGCTCTCTAGTGATCTGCACTTTCCACTTATATCCACACCAGAGATGAATATTTAGGGCCTGAATGAACATGGCCATTTCTCTTCAAATTGTTTTGATCTTCAGTGTCACTAACTCTGAATTTTACTCCACAAATAATTTAAATGATTATACTATAATGCCCAAGGGGAGTAATTAAGTCAATTTTAGGTGGTGTTTGTTTAGTTGTTAGACATAATTATTTCATTTTACACTTTGAGATTTGAAATTTATGTAATATACATTGTGTAAACAGAAATTGTCTCTAACACATGAACTTTTAGTTCCCTATGTACTGAATCCTTTCTCTTTCTTCTCCCCTTTTTCTACTCCCTTATTTTTTTATTTCACTTTATATTGATGTGGAATATACCGACAGTAAGTGTGTAAAATACTCTTAAATGTACAGCTAAATTTTTGCCTGCCTGTTAACCTATGTAACCAGCAACCTGCAGGCTTTTCATGTCACTGTCCACTCACTTCCATCCCCCACACCAATGTAGCCACTATTGTGATTTCCAATGCTATCACTATTAATAGTTTTGTCTGTTCTTTAACTCTACATGAATAGAATTATAGAATGTGTATGTATCTAGTTCTTTTGCTGAACATATCTGTGAGATTCATGATATCTGTGATATTCCTTCATTTTTTTTATGTATCAGGTTGTTTTTATTGCTATGTAGTATTCCATTGTATGATCATCAGCAATTTATTCCTTCCCTGCTAATAGACATTTATTATTTCCACTTTGGGGCTATTATAAATTAATGTGCTGTGAACAGTTTTGTACACATGCACTCACTGCTCTTGGGATAGACCTCAGAGTGGAATTGCTGGGTCACGAGAAGCATGTGTTTAGCTTTAGAAGGTACTAACAGGCACTTTAAACTTACAGAATTAATGAGAAATTTCATGAGAGTTCAATTGTTCTATAGTCTCAATAACATGATTTTTATCAGCCTAAGTTTTCATTATTCTGGTGGATGTGCTGCCTACCATATTAAAAATAAAACAAAACTCTCTAAGCTTTCCCTTCTTCTGCCTCTGCCTCTCCCTTCAGTCTGCAGGAGTTCTGGGTATGATTATTTAGTTGAAGGCTATATCCCAGTCCACTGGTTTACACAGTGCAGCTTTTCATGGTGAATGACCTTCTGTTCTTCCTAGGATGTCCTGATGTGTATGTTCAGTTTACCCAGAGTTCTGGGTTAGCCATCCTTGCTAGAAATCATCCACTAATATGTTAGCACTTCCAAGGTGGAATATAAAGATATCTCCTTTCTTCCCTCTTTGATATTTTTTGGTCAGTGACTTTCTGTTTTGAATGATATCTTTCTTATTCCCACTAGTGCGAGGCAGAACTGTTAAATGACCCAAATGATCCACGACCTTTATAATTCCTCCCTTGGTGTGTGGGCCAGATCTGTTAATATGATGTACTATCTATCACTCTCAGGATTAGCTTACATGATCTGGAAACCATGATGGGAGTTTGCAGATGTGATTAAAGTCCCTAATGATTTATCTTTGACTTAATTAAAAGGGAGATTATCGTTGGTGGGCCTGACTTAATCAAGTGAGACCAGGCAGTAGCAGATGCTAGTCTCAAAGAAGCAATTCTTGTGAGAAGAGTGGGCCATGTGGCAAGGACTGAGAGTGGTTTCTAGGAGATCAGAGTGGCCCCTATCAAATGGCCAGCAGGAAAGCCAGGGCCTCGGTCTTACAACCACAGGGAAGGAATTCTGCCGAGAACCTGAGCGAACTAGGAAGAGGCCCTTGGCTGACACTTTGATCTCAGGCTAGTGAGACCCTAAGCATAATACCCTGCTAACCCATGCCTGGACTTCTGACCCACAGTATTTGTGAGGTAAATACCTTTGTGTTGTTTTAAGATGCCACATTTGTGTTAATTTGTTACGTATCAACAGGAAACCCAATCTGAATACTTCATGATTCTTCCTTTGAGACGTTCAAATATTCCCTCAGACTTTAGCTAGAAGTTGCCAGACTAGTTCTCTTACAGTGCGCAAGCCCAGAAACACCTTTTCCCTCCTACCCCACATGTAGTCCAGTTGTCAATCTTACAGTTACTCGGTGTCCTTCCAGTTAGTTCTCTGTCACCATGTGGGAGGCTGGGAGGTGCTTTGAGAAAGACTAGAGGTCCAGGAGGCTTTCTGTGTTTCTGTGAATTTTAAATAACAGTTTTTAAAATGTTAATAATTTCTGTCTTATATAATAAAGAGGTAATATGCAAATTGACCATAACTCCAACACACAAGATGGCCACCCCCATGTGGTCAAAGATGGCCAGCAGGGGAGGGCAGTTGGGAGGGTCCAGGCCTGCAGGGGAGGGCAGTTGTGGGAGACCAGGCCTGCAGGGGAGGGCAGTTGGGGGCGACCAGGCCTGCAGGGGCAGGCAGTTATGGGCGACCAGGCTGGCAAGGGAGGGCAGTTAGGGGTGACCAGACCATCAGGGGAGGGCAGTTAGAGGTGACCAGGCCGACAGGGGAGGGCAGTTAGGGGCAATCCAGCCGGCAGGGGAGTAGTTAGGCATCGATCAGGCTGGCAGGGGAGTGGTTAGGGTGTGATCAGGCTGGCAGGCAGAAACGGTTAGGGGCAATCAGGCAGGCAGGCAGGTGAGCGGTTGGGAGCCAGCAGTCCTGGATTATGAGAGGGATGTCCGACTGCCCATTTAGGCCTGTTCCCACCCGATCAGGCCTAAATGGGCAGTTGGACATCCCTCAAAGGATCCCAAATTGGAGAGGGTGCAGGCTGGGCTGAGGGACACACACCACTTCCCCCATCTGTGCATGAATTTTGTGCACCGGGCCTCTAGTATGTAATAAAAAGTATTGTCATCAGTGACCCTCTGAGGCAAGCAGTACAGATTTTGTGACCTCTCTGGGCTGGGTCTTAGGCACCAACACCGAACAAGTCCAAATCAAACTCATATTTTGCCTTCTCCCTACCCCCAAACCTGCTCTTCTTTCAGTATACATGACTGTGTTAAAGGGCATTAAATGACATTGTTGACTTACCAACTGCTAAACCTGGAAGTCTTCCTCGTCTCCCACTTTTGCTTTGCACAATTACTCTATCACCAGATCCTTCTGATACTGTCTCCCAACCCATCTACTGTTGCAGCCTGTCTACTGTTTCTTTTTCAAATGTCTCCTGCCCCCTCCAGGTTCTTACTCCCCTCACCTCTTGGTTGTTCCTGTCTATGTCTTGAATCCTTCAAACCATTCATTATACTGGAACCAGAGTGATGTAAAAGTATTAATCACAGTGATGTGATTTCTTGTGTCCCTTTTGTACCAAACCCCATGTCCTTAATATGCATGATAGGGCTCTGCATGATTTGGCTACCACTGACATGCAACTTCTCCTTGGCCCCTTTCTCACCATAGCTATGTTGGGCTTCCCAGAACACGCCATTCTCATTCAGGCCTCAAGGCCTTCTTACCTGGTACATCCAAAAGCAGAGTCCTACTGAACAATAAAAAGATACAAACTACTGATATACACAACAAATGGGATGAATGTCAAAATCACCATCTTGCCCCCATTTTCTCTGCTTAAAAGAAGACTTTGTATAATGCTTATTAAGTACTTACCAGTGTCATTCAGTATTCTAAACAGTTTTACATCAGTATCTTCTTTTATCCTCTTAACTATTACCTCCTTAGAAAAGCTTTTACGATTTTGTTTATTTGTTTAAATTACCCCCAGACTATGTTAACTTTAATGTTTGTATCACATGGCATACTTAAAATTATTCAATTAATTATTTGTTGTTGTTGGTTTAAATGTGTATTTATTATTTATTTTATGTTCCACGTAGGCAGGAGCCACATCAGTTGAGTTTACTTATATACCAAACTCCTTGTACAGTGTCAGGCATATAGTAACCACCCAATAAATCAGGGATAGGGGACTTTTTTTCTGCCAAGGAACATTTGGATATTTGCTGCATCATTCATGGGCCATACATAATTATCAACTTAAAAATTAGCCTGCTATATTTGGTGAAACATTTAATTAAGTCATCCCTGATGTCTTGGCAGTGCCAGACCAAATGATTTCACAGGCCGTATATGGCCCTCGAGTCTGACGTTCCCCATTCCTGCAATAAATAGTCATGCTTTTTACAAACAAAAAGAAGGTCAATGTTACATGTTAAAAAAAAAATGAGCTAGACAGTGCTTAGGGTTTTCTCTCCAAATTTAGAGCTTTTTCCAATATACTAATACTTGAGAAAATATATGAATGTCATAAATTATATTAAGAAGGAAGATAAGGGGAACTATATTTTTTTTTGAGGGAAGAGGGGAAGTTATTGAGATAGCATTTCTTTTTTTGAGTACATACATAATTATCACTTGAATCTTACAATCATTTTGTCAGGTACTTCTTTTCTAATTTTTTATGACTAAGAAAAGCAAGGCTCATAGAAATTATGTAATTTGACTGAAGTTACACAACTGATAAATGATAAAGTAGACTAATATAATAGAATTTTATTACATAAGGTTTGCAAAATAACTAGCATTTGAAGTGGCTTGTGCATTTTTCTATTTTATCAATATAGTTTACATACAATGAGCCACATTCAGTTAAAATGAACAGTTTGATGATGCATTTTGATAGATGAGTACACCTGTCAAGATACAGAACATTGTCATCACCCAGGTTTCCTTGGTTCTTTTGTGGTGCCCTGTTTCTTCCTCCATTCCCAGCCCTGTATAGTTACTGAAATTGTTTATGTCACAATAGATTAGTGTGCAATTTCTAAATTTTATATAAGTGAAATCATACAGTATACAGTTTGCGACTGGCTTCTTTCATTCAACATTGATGTTGACATTCATCCAATTTGTTGTGTACATCAGTAGTTTGTGTCTTTTTATTGCTAAGTAGTGAGCTGCTGTATGGATGTGCCACAATAGATACGGAGATACCACATCCTATATTCTTCCACTGGTGGTGCATGTTTGGATTGTTTCCCATGTTTGGTTATTGTGAGTAATGCTGCTCTAAACATGCATGTAGAAGTTTTGCATGGGACATATGAATTTTCAGTTCCCTTGGGAATACCTTGCAGTGGCATCGCTGGGCCATATGATTGGTGTATATTTAATTTTAAGAAACCGATAGTTTTCTGGAGTGAGAGTATCATTTTATATTCTCACCAGCAGTGTATGCCAACACTTGGTATTTTTAGTCTTCTTAATTTCAGATATTCTAATGGGTGCACCATCTCATTGTGGTGGTTTGTGCATTTTAATGTAGTCTCTTATAGATGTAGAAGGTTATGACTAGGTTTGAGTGTTCTATATTCAAGTTAGAATTAACCTCAAATCTTTTTCTCTTGTCATAATTAGTCACAACCTGTTATTCTGTGTCATTCTTTTGGAATAACTTTTTTATATCTACCTCCATGAAATTGTTTAGGGAAAATTGTAACTGTTTTATAGGGAAAATAGATGTAACTGTTTTACAAGTCAACTGGAAAGCCGCACATGTATTTGCTTATATGTTAAAAATAGTGCTTACTAAAAATACTCATTGGGCATCTATACAGTTCCAGTATCTTCTGATAGTTGTATCACATTATCAAACAGCAGAGAGTGATTCTAAATAAGCCCTACTCTGAAGCTAAAAATTACCAATTGTTGCCTTATTGCTAATCACAGGGTTAATGCAAAGTACTTCTAATTAAGACTATCTGTTTTCCTTTGCGCGTCACCATGGCAGCAAATGGTATCCTAGACTGACAAGCTGTAAATTAAAACTCGCAGAATGCAAGACCTAGCATAGGGAAGAAGAAGTTATGTGTAGGTGACTTGTTCCATTTGAATTAATCAAAAGGCCTCTGGTGTAGACCAGCTGTGTTCTCTGATGACAAAAACGAATCTTGACATTTTGGATAATGAAAACTCAGTTCAGCACCTCTTAGCGATATGTATGATAATGCACTGTCAGGCGGGAGAGGGAAGTGGGGAGGCAAAACCCGTCTTATTAAAGTAGGCAATGTGACAAGTGGACATTGCTGGATTCCCAGTTTCTAGGGGGAAAATGTCAAGGAAAACTTCTTTTTGAAAAATGATAGGAATAGCTGTTTTATGGAAGGAGGGTGAAAAGATTTGACTTCTGACGCATGGCCCCTTTGACAATTGCCTTTGTTCATGATTCCTGGTTTCATGGTTTATTCTGCTGGGGTGCAGGGTGCTGTCTGAAAAACCTGGAAAGGAGGCTCACTCCTTCAGGTTTGACAGTATTAATGCAATCATCTAGTTTGTACCTTGTAAGCCCACTTATTATTTCCTCTCCGTGTGTTTTTTCTAGTTTGGCGGATTAGCTGCACTGTCTCTTCAAAGGCTATCCAATCAAGGAGGGTTATTAAAACCAGGGCGATTTATGACTGAGAATTAATTAGAGAAGCATTTTCATGCAAAACATCCAATTTTTTGATTAGCAATAGAGCAGGGCTGCAATTAACACTCTAGGAAGCTTAAATTTCCAGCTTTTTGATTCTCAGGAAATGAGATTATCAAACCAGGGTCAGATACTTGACAGCAAAGCAGGGGTGGGGAGTGTGAAATTATATGTTAAAAAAAACACATTGTCTCTTGATTTTAATTCTGAGATTGCTGGAAAATTCAATGAAGGAAGAGAACAAAAATCCGAGAATGCAAGAATCTGAAATGACTGGTTCTTTAGTGGCCTGTTTGCTATGCAAAACATCAGTGGCAAATGTTTTCTTGGAATATGTTTAGAAGCTCAGCGATATTTTTTTTGTCCCTGTATTATTACTTATTATTCAGTCTTTCTCCAATAAATGTCTTTTAGACATTCAGTGGCTGAACCAGTATTTAAAGTATTTATATGTTTTAGAGAGAAGCCACAATTTCTTTCATTAAAAACAAAATCTTCTTTTCTAAATGGTGGTTTACTATTTTTGGAGTCTATTGTTGTTGATGTTTTTATTTATTTTAAATCTCTGAGGCATAGTTGGGTAGTGAGTTGTCTGTGTCAGGGCATGGTGACCACTTAATGATCTGTGACCTTGCTCAAGCCGGGGGCCTGAGAGAGGAGGTCAGGCCACCCAGACTCCTGTAAAGCTGTGTGTTCTGTCATCAGTATAATTGGTGCTCCACACGGAGATACAGCATAATGAAAAATCATTTCTTCTGGAAAGTAGTTTTCACCTCAATTTAGACATCTCATTTCAATTGAAAAATAGAGGAGCAATGTATCTTTTGTGGTAGCTCACTCTACCAGGCAGGGTACAACTGTTATCCTTCTCCTCTTTATCCATTAGATTTTTAAAAAAAATTGATTTAGAGAGAGAGGAAGGAAGAGAGAGAGAAACATTACTTTGTTGTTCCACTTATTTATGCATTCATTGGTTGATTCTTGTATGTGCCCTGACTGGGGATCCAACTCCCAACCTTGGTGTATCAGGATGTTGCTCTAACCAACTGAACTACCTGGCCAGGGCTACCCATTAGATTTTAAAATTCCTTAGTTAAAGGGACCTTATCAGTATTTTTGAATAACCCAACCTTCTCTTCACTGCCCTATTTTTTGAACATATGATGACTTAGTATATCTGAAGCTGTCAGTTTGTACCATTGATGGACTGCCTAGTCATTGATATTAGGGATATTGTCAGCATCCAGTACTAAGAGGGAACACAGGGTGAAGAACCCATCCTCGGGTGGAGGTGGGGATGGGATTGAAGATTGGTTAATAGGTCTTTGTGAATCTGGCTTTTCTTGTGTTCTCCCAGCATTGATTTTCTCTAGTTACATAAAGGGTAGGCTTTTGTTATAATCGTGGGGGTTGTTTTTAAAAACATAAGCAGTTTCTGGACTATACTAACCATAATGGAAGAGACCACATGGCCTCTGTATAATCAGTGATTTTTGTCATTGCATTTTTCTCCCCAAAGCATCTCTGATTTAGGAACATGATACATTGACCCCGTCTATCATTATTCCAATCCCACTATGGATTCTCAGCTTTATTTGTCAGTCTTACTTAATCCTCCTTCCTTTGATGGGGAAGAGTAGCTCTCACTGGCTGGGTGAACATTCTCTGCAGTTCAATTTGAAGGAAAGAAAGAGGAAAAACTGACAGAGGCTGGAGAGTTGATCTTATTAGATCTATAGCTATCAGCCTCAATGCTGGTCCTTATGTTTTTAAACGTTGATGGTTATGTGCTTTTTTGTTGCCCATTAAATATTTGCTGAAAGAATTTATAGTGTTATGCTTACATGTATTTTCCAGGTCCATCACACAGGGAGCCTAAACAGAGGCATTAGGGATTCAGGACCCATCTGTGCACCCATTAGAGGGAGGTGCATGGATGGCCTTCAGGGAGGCTGTGACTGGGCATTGCATGCAGGTCTATGGGGGAAGGCAGAGGGTGCCCAGGTTTTCCTAGGTTTGCAAAATGCCATTATTACGTGTGTTTGTGTGTAAACACACACACATTTACAAGTACAAACAAATCAGTTCCCCATTTTGAGAGCCGTATATCTACAGATGAAAATAATGAAAAAACTTCAATGAAAACACATGAAATGATATCCTTTTGTAATAAGTGTGAACTAAATACAGACATACCTCTATTCAAATGTTTACCTAAGTATCAAGGTAGGCAGAAATAATTGAATTTATAAAAATTAGTAAAATTAATCAGGAGAGGCACGGTAGTTAAATATGAATCATTTTAAAGAAAGCAAGGATTATTGTTTAGTGGAGTGGAAAAACCAAGGGTGTCCTAGGTACTTTTTCCTTCTGTAACATGTGATTTAAAAAAACAACAACTATAGTTGGTGTAGCTAAATCAGTTAGTTCAGGAATTTGATTTGCTTTAAGAGGCTCACAGTTGGTGATAACCTCATTACATTCTGGAATTCCCAGCAGCGGGGTGAGGAGTGTCAGCTCTTCTACTGGCAACAATTCTGCTTTGTTTGGTTTGCTAGGTGCTCACTTTATGTAGTAGTGGATGATGGACTTGGAAAAAGGCTCTTTAAAAATCTTTGCTGGTGATATTGGAAAAGATAGCTTTTACTTTTAAGTATAATGTAATCAGTCTTTAATAGTGTTTGACTCATGTATGTTTATATACATGATTATACATGATTACATATATCTAGATAGATAGATAGATAGATAGATACAGATATGCTTAGGTGTATAGATATTTAATGATTATTGAAATTGCTACTGGGAAAATTATGTTGTTACTGAGCAGTTGAAACTCTCTATTCTTTAATTCCAATTTTCATTAAAATACCTGATTTGATAAGGATATCCTATTCTAGCAGAAATAGTGTAGGGACAAAGAACCCCATTTTCTTATTATCAGTCTAATTTATGAAATTAGATTGTAATGTGCATGGTGGTCAGTATAGGCCAGTGAAAGGAAAAGTTGAAACCTCAAGATTCAAAACGATGGATTGGGAGATATTCAAGTCAGAGATTGAAGTATATGAATCCTCTGTGTGGTGGGGGAAAACCCTGGACTTGTTGAGCTTTTACAGAGGGATGATGGGAAGAGAAGCTTAAGACTAAGACATGGATGAAGAAGACATCACTTCTCAGGAGACTTGGGTGTCCTGCATAAGTTAAAGAGAGGGCAGACATGTGGCCAACTATAAGGTTTATAAGTGTTTAAAAGTCTTCTACCATCAGCTTAAAAAAACCTCACCTAGATGCCATCTTAATGATTCCCAGTAACCATACTCAAATGTTTGTTCCTTCTAGTGCCCTTGTCAGTTTTGAGCCTGATGTATCCAAAATTATGGGTTTATTTTAGTGGCTTAGTAGTCTGTAACTCTGAACTCTAAGTTTCTGAATTAGAATTATATATCTTTTGCAAACATTGGGATAATGGTCAAGCAAAAAGAGCTAATAAGGGCACCTGTCTGTAATCTCTTGTTCTGATGAAATGGATTGGACCAGAGTCATGAAAATTACTAATATAACATCAAAAATTTCTCTCCATCTCCTATCTGAACTTTCTTTGAGGCCCGGGCAATTGCAAGACCTCCCATGTTCCTGAGAGGACCCCAAGCTCACTCTGATTCTTCTTCTAAGAATTTAGCACAATTGCAAATCACATTAGCGTTTTCAGATTTCTTTCTAATTGCTTGATAGTGTAATAACAAAAGCTTGATGTTCTATAGCTAAATAATGTAAAAAATGTTGTAAATGATTAGTAGCTTGGATGACTTTGCACATTTTTCTCTGGGAGTCTTAATTGTTACGACTTTGTGGTCGTGTTCAACTTAATTGCCATTAACCACTGCTGAAGTCTCCTGCTTCTTCCTGTGCAGTCATTGCCCATACGCAGCGTTTAGTCCAGGATGTGTGAACACTCCCTTCTTCGTGTATTTGGCCAATGAATGTGTTTAAGTACTTCCAAATGGTCTTCCTCCACCAGAGTTTCTTTAAAATGGGAGACATGCTGAAGAAATATTTTTTAAAATACTCTTTTGCCAAAGGAGTTGGCTTATTTGGTGGTTGTAATTTAATTTTCAGTTGGATGATGGGGTGTATCTTAGGATGTCTAAATGGATTAGGGAGATAAGTTTTTTAAATATTGGTGTTTGATTTATTTAAGCTGTGGCCTAGTAATCAAAATGCACTCATGTATGTGACTGAGATTTGGATGGGCTTCAATGCTGCTAAACCCTTCAAAAATATTAGACTGTCCTGTGGGATGAGGAGGCACCTTCTGAGTTATCATAGTCTGTTAAACTGTGACTGTTTCCTGGAACACGGGGAAGCCTGGAGAGGTGTAAGACATGGGCTGCTCAGGGTTCCCAGTACCCCGGGAAGCGTCTGCCAGGGAGGCCGAAGGGTTTTGTTTCTTTGTTTTATATGTTGGGACTCAATGTAAGATTTTTTTTCTTCTTTCAAGTGTTCCTCTGTACACCTTTGTGTTTTTTTTTTGAATTTTATCCATGAAATTGTTGTTCATGTTTGACTGGTGTGATTTTTTTTGAAATTGTTGCTCATGTTTGACTGGTGTGATTTTTTTTTTTTTAAGTTAAATAAAATCTTTCAACCTCTCACTCCTATTGCTCTGCCCAGACTGTGTACTGTAAGGAATTTCGTGGGCATCCTTCCAGTTCCTGTTTTGTGGATTTATATATTGTATCATCACAAGACTTCATATGTGCACATTTTTCAGATTTTGCTATTTCAGAAATGTTGCAGTGAACACTTTTATGAGCACTTGTGAATACTGCTTTAACAATAGAGGTGCAGCCCTGGCTGGTGTAGCTCAGTTGGTTGGATGTTGTTCCATGCACTGAAAGGTTGCTGGTTCATTTCTGGGCTCGATCTGTGGTAAGCGGTGTGCAGGAAGCAGCTGATCCATGGTAGGGGGCATGCAGGAAGCAGCAGATTGATGTTTCATTCTCACATTGATGTTTCTCTCCCTCTCCCTTTCTTTCTCTCTAAAAATCAATAAAAAATCTTAAAAAAAAATAGATGCGCCCTAACTGGTTTGGCTCAGTGGATAGATCATCGGCCTGCGCACTGAAGGGTCCCAGGTTCGATTCCGGTCAAGGGCATGTACCTTAGTTGCGTGCACATTGCCAGTAGGGAGTGTGCAGGAGGCAGCTGATCGATGTTTCTCTTTCATCGATGTTTCTAACTCTCTATCCCTCTCCCTTCCTCTCTGTAAAAAAAAAATCAATAATATATATATTTTTAAAAAATAGATGCAATATCAGGGGAATTCCTGGGTAAAGGGATAAATAAGCCTACTCAAAATTTGTTTGAGTAGGCCACCAAATTATATTCCCCAAAATGTTACCAGTTTACACTTTCTCCAAAAGTCTATGAAAGCATCCATTTCTTTCGGTCCCTGACATTGTTTGATTTATTAATTTTAAAAAACTCAATTGGAGTGTATGCCTGATTACTAGCCAGGTTTTGTATCATTTTCTACATTTATTTGACATTTGTAGTTTTCACTGAGTTATTATTAAGAGTTTAAAACAATTGGATCCTTGACCCCTTTTCTAAATTTTAAAAATTGAGTTGTTTTTCTTCTCTTTAATTAGTTTTTGATACTTATATGTCCTAGATGTAAATATGTGATATTTTCTCTAGTCTGACACTTAGATAAGGCTTTGAACCTTAGTTTGTACACTTAATAGTCTGGTAACCTCAGTTAAGTTGCCTAACAGCTCATCTCTAAAAGAGATGACTTCCTTGTCTCTCTAAGATTTTGGTACTGTCTTCCTCATAGAGTTGCTGTGAAGATTAAATGAAATATGATAAGAGATCCTTTATTAAGAAATCTAAACACTAGAGGCATATAAGCAATTGAATTATTTTAAAGGCAGACATTAAAAAAATCACACCATTACAGTGATTTTCAATAATGCCCTGGGTGATAATGGGACCCACAGGGTTGCAAATGACTAATTAGTATTGTCATGCTCTTCTGTCCAGTTCCTTATGGACAGGGCGGTACAGGTCACTGCAGGATTCTCCTGGAATGCACAGGTTGTAATGTTTTGGTTGTTCACTTGGTTTGAGAGGTAAGAAGCATCTCATAGTTCTAAATCCCAGTGTATAATTACACATTTTAATTAGAAAGGCAGTTAGAATTGAAGATAAAATGTATGAAAATTTTGACCCCATGCTTAATAGCTTTAAAAGTTTTACCCATTTTGTAGAAGAAGCTTTCCTGTTTTTCTCATTTCTTGAACAGAATATTTTAAACATATTATAACTTTTTATTGATAACTTTGAGTCAGCCTTACAAACTTCAAGCAGTTTATGATACTGAGTTTTTTTTTTTTCTTTTCCGGATCCCCCCGCCCTAGACAATCCCCTGGCCTCCCCTACCCCCCATATGATACTGAGTTTTAAGTCTCTCTGTTCCGGATTCAGATCACCCAGGATCCTGGCTCTGTGTTCTTGGGTCTGCTCCTCAATTTGATTTTTCTTTAGTTTTTATGTTTCTTTCCTTATTGTCAGGCAGCTTCTCCTGCTCTTTGCTTACTTTCTTCTAGTGATCTTTGTTTTTATTCCTCCCTTTAGACATAGAAACTGGATATAAGAAAGCATTGCTTCGTGTAAAGTAAAAGTAAATAGACCTGAGATGAGTAGTAAGGCTTATGAAATGTGTAACATCTACCTTGTGCCCTGAGAGGCCTTTTTTGTTTACTTTCAATTCTTGATTATTACCTGGATTCCTGAAATTGCTGGATATATATGAGTTGTATCTGCTCTCCAAATTGCTGGCCCATAATTGGGCAAAGAACAAAATTGGTTGTTTCATTGGGTGGTGTTTTTCCAGCACATTTATGGCTGGCTCAGGGCCCTTTATCATGCTTGTTAATTCATGTATGTAGTGTGATATGTAACATTTATTGAGTATTGTATCCAGATATTGTTCTAGGTGGTTTATATGTATTCATGATATTGATAGTATCTTATTACCATTGTGTACTTCAATTTGATTCATTTAGTTCTAATATTCAACTTATAAGAACATCACTATATTTTTAAAAAGTAGAAATTCCTCCAGGTAATTTCTGATAAATCCCTTACTGGAATGAAAGTTCTAGAAAATTGGACAAAGAGATGCTCTGTGGAGTGCCAGATAACCTCTTCCGTATCTAAGCAACTAACGAGACAACACAAAGTGCTAAAATTCTGAAAATACAAATATGTGTAATAAACAGTAGGGTGACATTTATTAGTTGATTAGAGAGAGTGAAACTCTGAGGGCTTAGACTTACGGGTGCTGGGTGCTTGGCTTTATAATGAGAGAAATCTGGGTCCTGCAGGAGGGCTGGGTTAGTTTTGATCAATGTTTTGTGTTCATTATACAATAGTAAATCATATTCTCTGCATATAAGGGCATTTTTCTCTGATATGTTGGATGAAGGATATTCTGAACTTTTTTGTTCTCATCAGTTTATTATTAATGAGAGGCTTAGATTGATAAGCCAAGTATTGAATTCTAGTTCTTGTTGAATTCCAACCATTTTAATGACAGAGTTCTGGAGATGGATGATGGTGATGGTTACAAAGCAATGTAAACGTACCTAATGCCACTGAACTGTACTTTTAAAATGGTTAAAATAGAAAATTTTATGTTATATGTCTTTTATAATAATAAAAATATATATTCACTGTGGCAATTAAATATTGGCAGTTGCCTAACTGCTTAATAGTAGAGATATTGTAGGTAATTTTTTAGAAAATATTAAGTATTAATTTAACATTATGAATGTTTAATAAGAAATATTTGTTGTAAATGAAAATTACTGTATATATTCAGTACAACTGCAAACATGTAAATAAAATAATTAAAAACAAGTATGTGTTACTCTTCTAACCATTAGAAAAGTTAAAAAAAATCAGAAGGAAAAAAAAGCCAAGCCAGAGAGAAATCCATACATACATCTTTATAGAAAATAAACACAGCCCTGGCGGGGTGGTTCAGTTGGTTGGAGCGTCATCCAGTACACTAAAAGGTGACTGGTTTAATCCCAAGTTGAGGAACATACCCAGGTTTTAGGTTAGATTTCTGGTTGGGGAATATGGGGGACAACTGATCAATGTTTCTCTCTTTCTCCTCCCCTTCCTCTCTCTAAAATAAATTTAAAAAAATTAGAAATGAAAAATAAATAAAAAAGTTTGACAGAAGTTGACTACAACCTAATTAGCCTCCAAATGAGAATCCTATATAATAAAAGGCTAACATGCAAATTGTTTCCTGGACCGGGAGTTCAATCAGGGGCCAGGGCCAGCCAGCCAACCACCCACGGCCCCTCCTCCTGGCCGGGCAGACCCCACCTGACCCCACCTGTGCACAAATTCATGCACTGGGCCTCTAGTTGTAAATAATTTAGAGAAAATGGGCATTTATAGGAATGCAGGTCTGCCAGCAAGTGCCATTGGGAGGCAGTTTTCAGAGGAAGTTCTCCTGGTAAAGCAGATACTGACAATGGGAATGAAAGCGGGCTCAGTTTCTTTGAGAACTTACTGTATATGAAAATTCATTGTGGGAGGGAGGTAGCCAATGAATGGAACTGGAACAATTGAGAAGAAAATATTTCTCTAATTCATGTCATATTATTTGACAAAAATTAGTTACAGATGGTGAAAAGAGTAAATAACAAATCGGAACATAAAATTAGAGGGTGAAAGTAAATATTTGTTAAATGTTTGGAATACAATGACTTTTTGCATAAAAGAACCCCTGAAGGAAAGGATAATTTAATATCGCTACATAAAAGTGCAAAAACTTTACAAATCTACATATATAAAATTAAAAGCCAAAAATGTTTTGAATACTATCACAACAAATATGGCCAACCACAAAATCTAGCACATCGAACAACTGAATAATATCTGGGTGTAAAAAAAAAAGAAGAATTTTGGTGCCCTTGTTTTGCTGAGGTGTGAAATGCTGACAAACGTATTGGCTTCAATTAATGAAGCCAATTTGAGTAAAGGGGAGAAAAGTGCTCAGTTAAATTACTGTACAAATGTAGCATCAGTCCTGATTTTTCATGCAAAATATTTAAAAGATAAAATATATATTGCAGTAAAAACCTGAATGGCTATGGGAGTCACATTGTAAATAACACAAATTGTTAGTTTATATGAATATTCATGGGAGATCCCTCTGCTGCCGTGCTGATTTTTCTACCTTTCTGTTCCTGAAGCCCTGCCTTCTCTCTTCCTAGTCTATTTCATCTCCTTCTTTCTTCATCTCTCTTTCCTTCTGCCCCCCTTACTCGCTTTTCTGATCTCTAGCTCTCTTTCCCTCCCCAGCAAGAGAGTGAGGGTTTTGAGTTTCATTTATGCCTTCCCCCACTTAGTCATAAACATCAACCAAGGATGTGAATCAGATAGCCCCAGTTTGATGGGGAACCAGCTTCAAATGCAAATGATTACTGTTGGTGATTGTGTATAAAGTAAGGGCTCTTATGTATATATCACATGATCTGGATAGTAAACTGAGCCAACTTAATATTGGCTAGTGGAAATAACAGTGTTTATAAATTTACAGAGAGGCATTTGTATGAATCAGGCTCTACTTTTATTGTATTGAATACACTTACTGTCGTTATTTTAATATGATTCTTGTAGAGCTGTTCCTTGTATGGGCAATGCTAGTTGGAAATTTGAAATCCTTAGAAATTGGAAGATTTTTATTTTACCTATAATCTTAAATGGTGAATATAATTAAGATTTTATGTTTGTAAATCACTTTGCCATAACGTGAGAAAAAAGCTTTTCTTTCATGATTTTCTCACTGAAAATTGTTTTGTCATTTCTGTTTAAAAAATGCCTTCTCTTAATAAGTTCTATATTTATTTCTATAGTTTTTGAAGTTTGTGTTGTCTCCAATGCATTTCAACAATAATGGGAAGGATGAAAGATAACCTAGAATTATACCTCTGAGCAAAATATATTGTGTTTATTATTTGTGATTTATTCCAGTTCTATTTTTTATGTATTTGTAATTTTAACAGCATGATAATAATGGTGTGGATTTAGCTTTCCTTCAAGATGGATTTAAGCAGTTTATCTCATGACTCCTATTCATTAAATCAGAATCAGCGCAGGTATTTCTTCAGGACTCATGTTTGTTCTCTTCAGTCATTATTGCATTTTAAGAAGTGAACGTGGAGTTTAAAACCGACCTTCAGTAATGTGTTACAGCTTACTTTTTAAAATAGACAGGCTAGCAAAGGTTCTTCCGAAACAAACGTACAAGCAAACTCCCAAGCTACAGGTGTGGGCCACCATTCTCTTTTTCTAAGTTTCGTTTTCTCTTTTTCTGAGTTTTGTTTCTTTAACATGTTTTGTGTCTCTGAGGTGCTCAATATGTGTGACTTGTTTGAGTTTCAGCCATAAGTTAGTAGTGATTTTTCTCCATTATGGACTTTACACAAATGAATTTCAGGAAACACCTTCTTCTGCTTGTAGATAAAGACAGCAATATGATAGAGTGATCAAATACAAGTGCTCCTTTAATTTATTTTACCGAGACATTTATCCATGTTTTATTTATAAGGCGATTGAAGTCATTCATTTTGTATGGAACTCTTTCTCTTCTGAATAACAAATAATATATTATCATATATACTACACTGGCGGAGAGAGTGATGAAAGCCATGCTCGAAAATAAAAGTTTAATATTTGGGGCTCATTGGGCACAATTATATTGGCACTGTCTTTGTTTTCACTGAATCATAATTACCTGTGAGGGTTTTTTAAAAATTGGGATGGCATATAACAGAGTAGTGGAGCATATAGAAAATTCTTTGTTCAAAGAGAGAAAAGGTGTTTCTTCTCGGCTGCAGAGCATGTTACATGCACAGACTCTGTCTCAGAAATAGCCTGTGTAAGATCCTTGCACACACATGGTGCTAAGCAGTTTCATTTTACGGGTGACTGGGATATCTGCCCGGGTGTCTTCCCAGGATCTGAGCTGTGCCCTGTGAAAGCCATGGCCCACTGGTTTGCTTGGGACTCTTCAGAAAAGATCTCACTTGAAGGGCGTCTGCAGCGTTTATTTCTGACCAGTTCAGGCTGCAGACTAGGGTTTCACCCTCCACTTTGTTTGCTTTTGCCATAAAGAACTATAGCTAGAGCTGCATTGTGATGGTAATTGTTATTTACCCTCCGTTAAAATTCCAGTTAATAACTATCATCTGCCCCGGCTTCTTTTGTGCTGATTGCTTGAGAGGACCCATCTCTGGGTAGTTTAGAAGAAAAGATCAGGCCAGAAAAAAAGTTTGAAGTTTGGAATCTCCTGGCATAAATGGCAGGTGATTAGTTAGCAGGTGCAGGCCCCTGTTAAGGCACACGCCACATATTAAATTCAGTTAGGACTTAAATGTATTAATGCTTAATAGCTCCTTATAAACTAGTTTGGGTGGACCTATGTAATGTGATCATGTTTCTCCAAAGCATGGTCTCCGACAATCAGGTCTTACTGTTAGAGACCTCTCAATAATGAGCTCTTAGCACATTGAAAGTATTATAAGCCACTATTTCAGGAATATCTCTCGTGTGCAGAGATTGAACTATCAGAACATCCTATATCATAAAAGGGTAATATGCAAATTGACCCTAACAGCAGAACAACTGGGAATGACTGGTCACTATGACACACAGTGACCACCAGGGGGCAGACGCTCAATGCAGGAGCTGCCCCCTGGTGGTCAGTGCGCTCCCACAGGGGAAGCTCTGCTCAGCCACAAGCCAGGCTGACGGCTGCCAGTACAGCGGTGGTGGTGGGAGCCTCTCCTGCCTCCTCAGCAGTGCCAAGGATGTTTGCCTGCAGCTTAGGCCTGCTTCCCGCTGGCAAGTGGACATCCCCCAAGGGCTGCCAGGCTGCCAGAGGGATGTCTGATTGCCAGCTTAGGGCCAATCCCCCGGGGAGCAGGCCTAAGCCAGCAGGTGGTCATCCCCCGAGGGGTCCCAGACTTCGAGAGGGCACAGGCTGGACTGAGGGATCCCCTGAGTGCACAAATTTTTGTGCACCGGGCCTCTAGTATCTGATAATTATAAACATTCTGGTTTGTGATTATTTTAATCTCCTATCCAGAATTTCACCAAGTTACTGCTATTCTGTTGCCTGGCATTTGAAATCTTTTCTGTACAAACAAAAAGCTTTTGACCCATTCCATCTTGTCAGTGTGACACTCAGCCATTTGAATGGTTCACCACAGGCTGTTTGCTAGTTGCAGCTTTGATTCTTTAAGAGCCATGGCTTTTGGAGTGCCTCATCCCGCCCCTAGTGGTAGCTTGGGTAGTGTTTGGACTGAGGAAAACGTGGCTCAGGATGGTGTTTTGCTGTGTTATCACTGAGCTGCCACTGCTGTTAGGTTAATATTTCCAAGATCACGGTGGTTGCTGGAAATTCCTATTGAGACCACATAAGTCATCTCAACCTTTTAAGGTGTTTCTGTAGTTTGCAAATGAGAATAATAAATTGGTGTTGCTTCCCAACCTGTTTGTGGATTTCAGAAGAGAGCAAAATGCATGTGATTTCTTAGAAAATTCTTCCTCATGGTAGGGTTTATGCTGGAGTTTCTGGGACTACTTGTGAGTAGTTCCTCTTTTTGATGCTACTTCCTTCTTGCAAAAGAACACTTCCTAGCCTTTTTTTGACTCATGAACCCTTTCACATTTTTAAAAAAAATATATTTTTATTGATTTCTTACAGAGAGGAGGGGAAAGGGAATAGAGAATAGAGTTAGAAACATCAATGAGAGAGAAACACCAATCAGCTGCCTCCTGCACACCCCCTATTGGGGACGTGCCTGCAACCAAGGTACATGCCCTTGAACAAAATCGAACCCAGGCCCCTTTAGTCCACAGGCCAATGCTCTTTCCACTGAGCCAAACCTGTCAGGGCCCCTTTGACATTTTCAAAATGTTATTAAATACATTAAAAAGCACATAGGAATCAAAAGAAACCAACTGTTGAAATACAGTGATAATAAATAACAAGAGCCCGTGGCATGTCTAACAATACTGTAACAGCTTTAATATACTATGAAATATTGTTGAATTCTATTGGTGACACAGTTACAGGTATGTTAATACTATTATAGTTGTAACATAATGATAGTGGAAGGAAATGCCAAATTTCAGTTAGCAGTGAGTGAAATAAAAATACTAATGTGTTTTCCCCCCAAGGTCACGTACTCTTTGAAGTTTATTCCTGGATCTCTTTCCTACAGGGATTCGGGCTTATCTGATCAACTTTTTCCCTGAGCTGGTATTCCAGAGTGGGAGAGACTTGCCTTTTGTTCCCGAAGGGCTGACTTCCTTGAACATTAGCCGATCAGTCCTGTAATGCTAAGGATTCAGTGTCTTTAGCTTCTTCTGCCAGGAGAGATGTATGTTTGGTGCATTATTTTCTTTTCCTCAATAATTGGCTCTTTCTTTACTTGAGAGGCCAATACAATATTGTTATGTAAGCTGTTGAGAAATTCTTATTTCTTTGGGATGTTGTAGACCAAAGCATAAATCAGTTTGACAGAAATACCCAATCTTTTTCTTTCCAATTTGCTCAAATAAGTTAATCCCATTTATAAATGTTGACCACTCCTCCTTTATCCAAGCAGATGTCAGGCTAGGAATTTGTGATACAGGATCAGTAATTTGAAATAAACAGTTATTCACTGCAGTAAGTAGAAAGACCAAATTGATTTGAAGAGAATCTTTAAAAAAAAAATACATGATCTAAGATTCTGTAAAACTTTTCCCATTGATTCTGCATTTTATTTCTCAAGAGAGAGTGTACCAGGGTATAACTTCCTGCAGCAAACAAATGTATCATGACTATCTAGTTTAGCAAATCAATACACAAAGGCATTTCATGTCTCTGGGCACATTAGAGAGAATCAGCAGTAAGAATATAACTAATTTTACTGTAGAGTCTTAATGGGAAATAGATTTAGATGACAATAGAAAAGGAAGCAAAGTTACAGGGACACTAACCATAATATCACTCCCATTAATTGGATTTTTCATGCATCAAGCTGTAGTTGATTAGAAATAAATAATACACATTAAAGTCATGCAATAGTTGGGCCTTTTATGTTGCTTAACTAAGGGCTGGGGCATGCAAATAGAGATGTTTACCTGACCTATCTGAACCTAGGATCTTACTGTGATATGTCTCTTGAGTTATATACCCTGAGCTATAGGTAACAGAATAGGGAGATTTAGGCATTGTGGTAGAATGCAGTTTGGGAAGGCTGGAGAGCCACTGTAAAACTAAAGAAAAATTTAGTTTAAAACCCTAGTTAGAATAAATTTCAAGTTGTATAGAAGCCAAAAAATTGTATATGGGTAAACCAAAAGGTTTCATTTCATTTTGTGATGCATGAAAAATGTGAATTGCACCCAATTAATAAAAATTGCTGTAGTTGGTGTTCTTTCTATTTAGTAGGCCACTCTAGGAAACCCTATAAAGCAGTCATCAAAATTCCCAAATGAAATACAACATTGTTCTAAAAATAATCAAAATTCTCTTTTGTTTTTAGCAAGGAGGGGGGCATATTTACTGTTCATTTTCACTTTCAGACATCCTTAAATGTACTAGTCATTCTCACGCTTTCCTTGCATCAGAATCACCGGGAGGGCTTGCTAAAACACAGTCTGCTGGGTACCTTCCTAGATTTCGGACTCATGCTTAGGTCAGGAGTGGGACTCAAAGAATTTGCTTTTCTCACCAGTTAGGTACCACACTTTGAGAACCTCTGCACTGTATTATTCACTTAACTGTTTCCTGGCTAGAGTGATGACTTACTTACCTGATGATTTTTTGCTTAACTTGTCTGCATGACCCAATAGAGCACCTTATCTTATTGAGCTGTCTAATAAATGTAAGGGAAGCTCCAAGCCTTGATATCAGGAGCATTTAAGTCCTTTAGATTGGAGATTGACCTGTATGAAGTGTTTCCAAATGTGGAGTTCACAGGAGATGTTAATGTGTTAATTGGCT
This sequence comes from Myotis brandtii, assembly GCF_000412655.1. Lineage (NCBI taxonomy): Eukaryota > Metazoa > Chordata > Mammalia > Chiroptera > Vespertilionidae > Myotis > Myotis brandtii. The sequence continues at coordinate 533,493 of NW_005371949.1, read as the reverse complement.
GCAAAAATTCTAATTCTTACAAATATGTTAGCTACCCTCCTCCCACTCCACCCATTTGTGGCCTTACTTTTCTTTGTTTTGGTTATCCAAGGTCAATCGAGGTCTGAAAATATTAAATAGGAAATTTCAGAAATAAACAAGTCATAAGTTTAAAATTGCAAGTCGTTTGAGTAACATGATGAAATCTTCCGCCATCCCACGCGCTGTCCTGACTGGGATAGGGGGCCGTGAATCATCCCTTTGCCCAGCATATCCATGCTGTAAACGCTCCTTGCCTTTTCATCGCTTAGTTTCCAATGGTATCAGATCAACTGTCCTGGTATGCCAGTGCTGTGTTCTAGTAACCCTGTTTTACTTAATAGTGGCTGCAAAGCACAAGAGTAGCTTGAACTTTATCATAATTTTTTATGTATAGGAAAAAACATAGTGTGGTGTGTGTGTGTATATATATATATATATATATATATATATATATATATATATATATGGTTTAGTACTATCCACAGTTTTAGACATCTACTGGGGGTCTTGGAACGGATCCCCCATGGATAAGGGAGGACTACTGTATACTTACGTGTTTTATCAGTTACCATGATTTTGTGTTTGTCTTTAATGCTGCCCTGTATATAATAGGTACTGTATAAATCTGCGGCTATACTTTGTGTTTCTCCCACTGACTGATCTTCATTGTATTGTATTCAGATTATTGTTGCTGTCACTTGGTTTATGCAAATCTGAATAGGGTCTCAGATTCTCTTCTTTGGTCATGTTGTTTATTGGTTTATTTAAATTTTGGGTGACAACTTAATATTTTAATTGATCCAGGGCCTGTAAAAGTGCTCAGATTGAGAAGATGTATGTATGGGTAATTTCTAAAAGAGTGAATTTTCTGTAAACTTAAAACTATTCTAAGAAAGAAAATCAATTAGTTGTTTTTTTAGAGTGCTCAGAGCCAACACATTTGTCTGAACAAAGGAAGGGATTAGAAAATATACATAAATTTGACAATTATTGGAGAAACAAAAATATGCTGGATGTGCAAGGTGTTTTTTCAGTCGCTGTTCATTTATCCTTCCAAACACCAGCAGATGTAAGATTTAGCATTTGCCCGCCCCTCTGGCTCCGGGGACTGTGGAGTTTTGTGTATGGAGTCCTTGCAGCAGAGAACTCTGTCATTGTTCTGAGCAGCTGGGAATGGAGTGCAGCTCATTAAGACAGGAGATGTTATCCAAGCCTCCCCTGGCATCCAAGAGCAGCCACTGTGCTTTGCTTCCCCAGATCTAAAGTATCCATTCAGTTACCACCTAGTGTTCTCTCTGCTTTTATTGAAAACCTCTATTGGCCCCATTGCCTCTTTGAATGATGTGCGCAGTTTCTACCAGCTGTTCCCTTGTTCTCTTCTCCCTCTTCTTTGGCTTTTTATTAGGTTTATGGTGTTTGGAATGCCTTTTATTTCAGAAAATAAAATCACAGTGTAATTAGTACATATCACTTGTTTATGTAACGAGAAGGATATTAAGAACAGATTTCCACAAGTAAATCGCCTTTCAGACATCTCTGCCCACCTGGCGATAAAAGCAACTTGGATGGGGAGGGGGTTGCTTATCAGGGGAGGGAGCGTACATTGGAGTCCTTATTTTGTGTCAGGTGCTTCATTTATGTTACTTTATTTCAGGGGTGGGGAACCTTTTATCTGCCAAGGGCCACTTGGATATTTATAACATCATTCATGGGCCATACAAAATTATCAACTTAAAAATTAGCCTGCTATATTTGGTCAGACATTTAATTAACTCACCCCTGATGCCTTGGCAGGGCCAGACCAAATGATTTCTTGGGCCTTACCTTATACGACCCACAGGCTGCATGTTCCCCACCCCTGCTATTTGATTGTAGTAATGAAATCTAGGAGGTGTAAGTATTATCATCCCATTTTGTAGATGGGGCCCTGAGCAAGAGAGAGACCAGATAACTCAATAGTAAATTGTGGAGCAGTGATTCAAATCTGTGCCTTTCTGATTCTCTAATCTCTACAACTTATACTACCTTTCGGTGAGTTGTACATGAATTCAAATGCCCATGCTCATTTTCATGTGGCATCATTGTCTACTTATGAGGCACGATTATTCCGAACAAAAAGAAAGACAACTAGAGAAATCATGTTAAAAATACCATTTTTATCTGGAGCTCCAGATGCATACCCATGTCATCATTTTTCTATTTGGAGAATTATTTACTCTTTCAAATGAAATAGGCAGAGATGATCAGAAATAGCAATCTGGAGCTTCCTTTGTAACTGGAGAAACATCTCAAGCTTTCTAACATATACTGGGAGTTTACAATATGCCAGCCATGTCCATGCGTTATTTCATTTAATCCTGTAGAAAGTGTAGGAATAGAGGTAGAACATGTCTTCTAGAATACTATCAGCCATAAAGAAAAGAAGGAAATCTTACCTTTTGCAACAGCATGGCTGGACCTGGAGAATATTATGTGAAGTGGAATAAGCCAGTCAGAGAAAGACAAGTACCATATGATTTCACTTACAGTGGTATATGTGGAATCTAATGAACAAAAGAAACAAAAGAAATGGACTCATAGATTCAGAGAACAGACTGACAGCTGTCAGATTGGAGGGGAATTAGGGGACTGGGTGAAAAAGGTAAAGGGATTAAGCAAACAAACAAAAAACCCCTCATAGACACAGATTACAGTATGATGATTACCAAGGGAAAGGGGAGTGGAGGGAGGTAGAAGAGGTAAAGAGGGGATAAATGGTGATGGAAGGAGACTTGACCTATGGTGGTCAACACACAATGCAAGATACAGATACTTATTATAGAATTGTACACTTGAGACCTACATTATTTTATCAACAATGTTACCCCAATAAATTCAATAAAAATTTTAAAAAAATAGCCCTGGTTGGGTGGCTCAGTTGTTGGAGTGTTCACCAAAAAGGTTGCAGGTTTGATTCCGGTCAGGGCACATACCTAGGTTTTGGGTTCGATCCTTGTTCGGGGTGTGTATGGGAGGCAACTGATGTTTCTCTCTCTCTCTCCTTCCCCACTTCCTCTTTCTAAAATCAATAGACATATGAGGTCCAGAGCAGTTGTACCATATGCCAAAGGTCACACATGCGCAGGCATACAGTCCAGGCAAGAGCTGCCATCAGACCCCAGATCTCTGGCAGGTTAAAACATGGGGGCAAACATCGATTGGTTGCCTCCTGTTCACACCCCCACTGGGCCAGAAATATTAAGAAAATTTGGGCATACTTATTTATCCCTCCTTAGGTACTAATCTCCTAAAGAAAAGTTAAACCTGCAAATTTACTTTGTATACTTTGGATTAATCCAAGGCAGTTGGTTATATGATTTCTGAGTCACTCTAGTTGGATCCAAATGGAAGGATCTGGGGGTTTTGAGAATAAAATGGTCTAAAGCAGTGATAGAGAAAGGCTAGAGGTTACACGTATACAGCTTGTCATAGGAAAGAGATGAAGGGTGTGAATCGGATTCACTTTCCATACCAAGGCATCTGTGAGGAAGGGACAAACACTGTCCGGAGTCTCGGCATATTAACTGCATAATCTTGAGCACAGTGAGGGTCTCACCCTAATCTTTCTCCTACTTATAGATATGAGGCATTTCTGACAGCCTGGGAAGACTCATGGAGACAGGGCCTACAAGCGACTGTCCTCATTAAACATTTGGGGGTGGTAATAGACACCTTTTAATATACATCTTTTTTTCTGTAGCAAAGCTAACTAAGGACAAAAACTTTCCAGTGAGGAAAAGGTTTTAATTCAAATTAATAGTATGGTAATTATTATCCTTTAAAATATAGCTGATATTACATTGACATGCAAAGGTACCTTTATTTTATTTTGTTCACTGTGAATGCACTCCTTGTCTTTCCTAGGTTAACTCCTGACCACATACTGTGCCGTTGCTGTTCTGTGAAATCTAAGCACGTTGGACAGTGCCCATGCTTCTTTAATTAGTTTTAATATAATAAACCATTTTATGTTTAGCATTTTCGATTTACAGTATAGTCTACTTGGCTTCTAACTACAGACTCATTAACTGAATTTATAGTCTACTGTTAAATTTTGTCAAGTAGGTGAAAGCTGGAGAGGAGACAATGGGACATTGTAATAAAACCAGGAGACTGGGCCAGTGGCACTACCACTTTCTTCTGTGAGACCGGGGACTTGGGGACTTTGGTGTGCCTAAGTCATACATTGGCCACTTCTGCTTTTAAGTTTGAAAACCATGTTTGATTTTGAACATTAGCAGAAGAAAATAAAAATTATTTACTTCAGTATAAATTTGTTTGGAGGCGTCTGTAATTGGCTTATTTAGAAGCAATAAGTAATTCAGATAATTTCAGAAAATTTACTTTTGAGAAGAAATTCTAATAAAGGATAATTTAGACAATTATATTATACATCAGAAAAGACTATTAAACAGGGAGTGATGTTACTATAAATGGTTAGAGTTTAAAATGAAAGATTCTCTCTGCATATAGTCTGTTTTCTGAGATTTCAAGGAGAAAATTACATGGATGGAGTATGACCCAGAAACAGTCCTGTCAATAATTGCTACTGGGAATGCAGTCCTGCAAGATTTGCCTATGTTGATTGACTTTCAGTATCTGATTACAGAAGCTTCCAGCAGTGTATCTTATCTTTGATCTCTTTTGTTACCTCTTCACAGAAATGTTTGTAAAATGTGTCTGGTTTATCTATAGATTTTTGGATTCTTAGCAGGCCACTTAACTATTTTTTCATTTTTTTAAAAAATAATTCTCAACCAAGGATATTTTTTGTCATTGATTTTTTTTTTTTTTAAAGAGAGAATGGAGGGAAGGGTGGAAGCGGGTGTGGAGAGAGAGAGAGAGAGAGAGAGAGAGAGAGAGAGAGAAATACATCTATTGGTTGCCTCCTGTTCCTACCCCCACTGGGCCAGGGGTTGAGACTGCAACCGAAGTACTTGCCCTTAAAAGGGAATCAAACCCTCAGAGGGCTGATGCTCCAACCACTGAGCAAAACAGGCCTGGGCAACTATTTCTGTTTAGTGTTTTCTAAGTAGAATGTTTCCATTGATAGCAATATTAGCACTATATAAAACCTGAATTAAAATTTGCTAGACTTTGGACACTAGTATTTTGGGCATATAGTATATTTTCTTATTTAGTCTTTGTAGAACCCCATATACATGAATGTTTGTGTGAAATACTACTTGGTCTTGAGTGCTAGAATGAGGGCCAGTGCCAGGACATTGTAGCTTGTGGATGCCAACCCTTTTAGAAGGACTCATCGGTGCTGGTTATGTTTTCAGTAAATCTGTTTTAGGAATTAAATTCAATACCATTAACATGACAGTCTGATCACTTTATTTAGAATTTAACATTGGCAGAATGTATGAATGGTCTTTTATTTTAGAAAAAGACATTATCTTGTTCTCTCTGGTGCTGAGGGTGGCCTTACAGTGTGGATTATTTAAGGACAGCTTCTTGCCAGCTGACTATGACATCTCTACATAGATTTTCTGGTTTTTATTTTTGAAACTCTACTATGCTGCTAGAAACATGAGTGAATGGATTAAGACGACTCTGTTGGAAAATAGACATACGTTACAGCTTCTTCCGTTTTGCAGGAGTGCATTTTGCCTCATACCCAGGTCAGTGGCTCTTCTGTTCTCCTTGTGTTAATATACTGAATTTGGCCCCAATGGCAGGGGAGCGGATGGCGAGAAAAGGAAGGTTAGGATGGTGAGGTAATTGTAGGTAGGACACCTAACTCTGAGTCTGTGAGAATGAGAAATGCGAGAAGTCCACATGGCACTTGTGAAGGCTTTTCCTCAATCAGCTCGGCCAGAGAATTTTATTTCGGCTGATAAGCATGTGGCTAGTGTTTCTGGTGTGCCCTGTGTTTTCATACTAAAACCATACCCTCTACCTTTTGACATGTTGTTTTGCTTAGCACATATTCACGTTTCTATTGACATTTTTGATTTAGTGCAGGATTTGAACAATGACTGCCTACATTTTAAACGATGTCACATTGTGATGTCTGTTTGCTCTAATTTATGTGTAATCAGTAAACATGATTTTTTGGTGTTTCCTTTCTGTTTCAGAGTGCACGTTTGCTGCAGTTGCTTTCAAAGCCCCTTCGTTTTGTCCTGGGCTGAAGAACCTCAGCCAATTTTAATCAGCCCTGAGCTGTCATTCTGTTCATCACTGTCACATTAACATCATTCCTGTTCATCACTGTCACATTAGCAGCAAATCTGAACTTGCTGATTGGTAAAGTGGATGGAAATCACAGCTCTGTGTGTGTCCAAATAGCTACTCATCAGCAAGGCTTGTGATGGGGTCTGATGGTTTAATGCAGGCCTTAATCAAGGGCAAGGGATGTTTTCTCTGCAGTTTAACCTAGATGCATTGAATTACATTAACATGTATATACACTGGCGCACACACACACAGAAATGTGTGACATCAATGTTCAAAGTCAATCAGGCCAAATCAAACAAAGGACGGAAATATATGGCTGAGGATGGCTTCTCTGGTGATTGCAAGTCAGCAAACATAGCATGTTTACCTTTGGACTCGTTGAGTCACTCATATTCAATGGAAGAGTGCTTGATTGAAAATATACTGTCTTTGGGAAATAAACGGAAAAACTGTGGGGTAAATGGAATAAATTTATGTTCAGAGCTGACATTATCCCAAGTGTGATGGTTGCTTACTTCTCAGTGGCACTTGTGTGGATGTGTGAACACACATTTGAATTCTTGTGCTAATGAGGCAGAAAACTAAAGGGCATAGGAGTCATTATGTGAGGGGGGGGGGGCGGTCTACACATTATGTAACATCTCAACTTGAGCACACGAAATAATGTTTATTTTTTAAAAACAACCTTTTTGTGCATCAGTTAAACTCATTACTGTATATCTGGGCATGCAGTTTTGCTTGGGGATGTGGGTGTCATCCTGACTTTATTGATGAAGCCCGGAGCAGGTAAGCAACTTGACCAAAGTCATGACTCTCTATAGCAACGGTTCGCAACCTGTGAGTCTCGACCCCTTTGGGGATCGAACGACCCTTTCACAGGGGTCGCCTAAGACCATCGAAAAACACATATATAATTACATATTGTTTTTGTGATTAATCACTATGCTTTAATTATGTTCAATTTATAACAGTGAAAATACATCCTGCATATCAGATATTTACATTACGATTCATAACAGTAGCAAAATTACAGTTATGAAGTAGCAACGAAAATAATTTTATGGCTGGGGATCACCGCAACATGAGGAACTGTATTAAAGGGTTGTGGCATTAGGAAGGTTGAGAACCACTGCTCTATAGTAAAAGCTGGGCCTTCTAACTCCAGAGGTGGTAACTTTTTCTTTTAATGACATAATAGCTCTGTCCCCTTTGTAGTCTAACATGATGCTTGATAATTATGATCAGGATTTCATTTTTGAAAAAAAATTCCTCATACCTTGATGCTTACAACCTTATCTGAATGACCGCAGCCATTGTGAACCCTAACTTCACTTCGGATAAACATTAGCATTGGGAATACTGCAGAAAGCAAGGCTCACACCAAAGTTCACACAGAACAAGTTCTCTGAGAGGCTGGTAGGATTTGCATTTAAACTAAGGACTGCATGAGGGTCAGGGCTCTGGTTGGAGTTTATGGAAACCAATAGGAGGCACATTTTAAAGTGATATCAATTCTTTGATCTGATTAAAAATTATTTTCACCTTGGAGATTTTGATTTTCTTTTATAGACTCTAGCCCTGGAATCATATGTATCTACACTCCAAACATGTTGCCATTTTGTTTCTACTAAGACTAGTGGGTAGTGGGCGCATGTTCACGCATGTCCAGCACATTTTGTTGCTGTTATAAACTGAATGAACATACTCATTTTCTTCCAAGATTTCTGTTACTATTATATCATCTCTTTCTTTTGTAATGGCTTAGACTGATAGAGTGGTAGGTATCACATTTATTTTTCTTATCTTTTATGCCAGACTGGATGTTCGCTCCATCCACTGAGCCAAACCGGTTTTGGCTATTTTTCTTATCTTTTATCCCAGACTGGATGTCTTACTTTGCTTCTATTCCTAGTCTAGTAAGTTTTGTCCAGAAATAGGAAGGAGTGTAGGCTTTTGAGATGAAGACCTGAATTAGGATTCTTGTTTCTCCACTTGCTTGCTTTTTGAGTTGCTAAGCTTTTTGCAGCCACCTTATCCTGATCTGTAATGATTGGGATTAGTCGGGTTATTGTGAGGATTAAATAGGGTCACTGAAGAGATGGCTGCCATAATCCCAAAGAGCTGGTGTGCAATAATTAATTCTCCCTCATATGCAGTATTGTTTCTCGTACTTTTACATCTTTCTCCTCCTCTACCTCCCCCTCCATTCCGCTCTCTTTGTCTTTCTCTGTTTATAATCCCAAGATCTTAGTGATGCTTATGCGATCACACTGAATTCACTTTGAAGATTACTTTGACCCTGCTCTGGTCATTAGTGTTTGACAAACAGGGTCATCAGTATTATTTCTAACCAGTCTCATTATTTCAGCAAAATATTACTAGATACAATAGTCACCATACTACTTTTCCCAATCATACCTGTTCTCTCCTGTTGCCTCTTTTCTCTGGGCTGGATTCTTTCTGTCAGTCCATTTTAAAACTCTCCTTATCAAGTTGATGGGCTTTCTGCCCATCATGTCTATCCACTTGTAGGGATAGGTATGGTGTGAATAACAGGCTCAGCACAGCAGTGGTGCAGGCAAGAGAGCGTTTAATTCTCTCTCACTTCAAAGTCTGGCAGCCAAGTCCTGGTATGCTGGCTTTGATCCATGGCATCCACAATGACCCAGGCTCCTTTTTTCTTAATGTTTCATCACGTGGGTTCTGCATTCCCAAGGTCTCTTGCCATCAGATCTACACATTTGTCAGCAGGAAGTAGGCAGGGGCAGAGTAGGACATGTGCCTCTCCCTGGAGGCTGCCCACACTGGCCTCCCCTTCCATTTTCCCTTGGCCAGAACTTAGTGACATGCCTGTACCGAGCTATAAGGAAGACTCAGAATTGTGGTCTGTTAGAATCTTCTCATGTGCTGGGAAGGAGGAGAGATGGATATTTAAGGAAAACTAGCAGTTTATGTGAGCTGTGCTATAGCCTTACCTAAAGTGTCAGAAAATCAAATTCTTTTCTTATACACCATTTATGTAGCTACCTACTTACTTCTTGTACCATACTTTTTTTTTAAGTCTACACTATTATGGAAATAGAGAGAATAACACTTACACTCTATTTTGTTCGTTTTCTTGTCAAGAAAAGACAGTCTGCTAGTCAGATGCTTTGTTCGGCATGAATCAGATGCCATGGCTGCACACTGAGCAGGAGACCCAGCAGTGCCACGTGGGATAGTTGTCTGCACATTCCTCTGAAGGCAGCCCAGCCTGTGGATTTTAATATGTCTTAAACCAGCCTAACGGTAGAGCCTCTTCAGTTTGTCTTTATGCAAGCATCTGTGGAAACAGAGTTCATGTTCAAGGTTATCGGTAGCCAAGTGTAATCATGAACTCTATTGAAGATGGAACAGTGAAAAGTTTTACACATTGCTCACAATAGCACATACTTTTGGTTCCTTTGTTTTCTTTTGTAAATAAACTAGTGGCCCAGTGCACGAATTTATTCACATTGAAAGGAAATTAATTAGAAAAAATATTTTAATATTGCTATTCACCCTTTCTCTGTAATAGAAGTGTCAACCAAATTCACGATCAACAATGACAGATCAAAACACACGCGTGCGACTGGCGCCAGTGAGAGCTTTATATGTATCACGCATGTGCCAGCCAACTTAGCCATATATATATATATATATATTAAACTTGATTAATTAGACCTGCTTTCTGATTTAGCTAAACTTTTTCCAGCCCAGTGAAGCACCCCAACTTCTCTTTCAGGTAATTGTCAGCAACACAGCAGTAAATATCAACA